>NW_026778215.1:1500000-1600921 GCF_025265405.1 Mesoplodon densirostris
TGCCATTTTTGGCCAAGTGCATCATTGTCAAAATTGGGCCGCGTTTCCTGTGCTTAAAATGCGATTCCAATCTACTTCTTGAAATATGTTTCCTGTAATCCTGCCTCGAATTAAAGTCTTCCTCGTTTCCTTCCATCTACAGATTTTTGGACGATAGTTGTCCATTATATCTCTGCAGGATTGTGAATTCCAGAGAACCTGAGCTCAGTTTTTTAACTCGCTTTGTTTGTGAGCTGGCCACAAACATGCAGGATTGCGTCAGGCCATATCCGTGTTCTGCTGCAGCAGGCTGAGCATTTGGTTAAATATTTTTCGTGATGGGAAATTAGAGGGGCGTGTGCCCGTCCAAATGCTTACAGCATGTCTCTCATTGGTTCCCCCTATTCCCTTTTAATCTCCACACAAATTGAAAACTGTGTGACACAGGAGGTTAAACGCACTGACTCTCTCAGCGGGGAGATTTATAGTAAAGTGGCTGGAATGGTGAACCCGAGCACAAGGAGAGGATAAAGGAGGTGTATTTTAGAAAGATGTCTGGGTCACACGTTGTCCCATCCTCTGGGTTTCCCATGCATGTTTTAGCTGTAATAAGATTCCCTGGACCCCAGAGAGTTGGGACCCAAGGAATAGGTTGCACAGATTTTTGCTTTAAATGGTCTGCATTTGCTCACATAACCTCACCAATTTTCTCAGCCCCAAGTGTCCAGCCTTATGTCTCATCCAGCTGTGGGTGTAGCTGTGGTCAGTCCCAATTGCATCAGAGCCCCTTAACAAATTCTGTAAGGATTTCGCTGTTTTTGTGATTTAGTTTGAAATTTATATTTATATTGGGGTTGAGCTGATTTTCACTGCCGTGTTTATGCCATTCTGTACACTCTTGATTCCCTTAAGGAGACATATCAACACATAGGTATTAAGATTCTTACTAGTCAGATATATTTATCGGCAGGGAATAGGGGATGTTGAGTTCAGTTCACTGAGCAAGGTGTAGTTCTTGTCTACTACACATTTGTTTTATGGAACGCTACCTGTGCTAATATCAAACTCTGGTTTTATGCACCAACGCACCTCACCTTTCCTCTTAAGCAGGCATAAGTGTGTTTTTTTTTTCTAAATGTGAGACTCTGTTCTGTTTTCTAATTCAGCTCATGTGTAGCCATGTTTACATTCGCTTCATAAGTGATATCTTATGATGAGTTTCTTTTTCTGTGTAACTTTTTTCCCTTAGAATCATCGTACCTTACTCCAGTCATTATGCTGCTACTGACTTTATGACATTGATTCCATGGCTGAGGGATATCCCATAGTACGTAAGTACCACAACTTCTTTATCTACTTTTCTCTTTCCTGGGATATTTGTGGTGTACTGAAGTGCATTTTTTGTAAACAAAGCAGCCCTAAAGTTTGGGGTGGCTGTTTCTTGTTGATTTTCAGTTTTCCCAATGTATACGCCCATGAGTGGAAGTACCCTAAACTCTTTAGCTCAGTTTTCAGATATTTTAATAAACACCGTGGACTTCTCCAGAGTGGCTCTTGGCAATTTACATCCCTCCTTTCAGCGTAACAAAGCTCACTGTTCCACACGACTGTGCTGCATTTCTAGATTTTACATTTTTTGGGGATGTTCTGTTTCACCATTGGCAAATGAGACTTATTTGTAGTCTGGCTTTGCATTGCCCACTTGATTCGTTGGCCAAAAAGTGCGTATGTGTGTTTTCGTGAATATATTGAGGAAAAAACGCATCTGCCCTTTTTGCCAAGGGCTTCATTGTCGAAGTTGTGCCACATTTCCTGTGCTTAAAATGTGATTCCTATCTACCTCTTCAAATATGTTTCCTGCAGTCCTACCTCAATTTCCGGTCCTCCTCGTTTCCTTCCCTCAACAGATTGTTGGAAGATAGTGGTCCATTATAACTCTGAAAGTTTGTGAATTCCTGAGACGCTGAGCTCCATTTTTTAACTCGCATTTTTTCTGAGCTTGCCACAGAACCGTAGCCTGGCTTCAGGCACTATCTTGGTTCTGGGGCTGCAGAATGAGGTTTGGGTTAACTCTTCTTCGTGATGGGAAATTAGACTGCCATGTGCCCGTCCAAATGCTTACAGCAAATCTCTTGTTACTTCCACCTCTTCCCATTCATCCTCCACAAAATTTCTGAACAGTTTGAAACATGAGGTTAAATATGCTGATTCTCCAAGAAGGGAGATTAATACTAAAGTGACTGGAATGGGAAACCCGCCAGAAGGAGAGGAAAAAAGAGGAGGGTTTTATAAAGCTGTCTGGATCACACGTTGTCCCATCCCCTGGGTTTCCCATGCATCTTTTAGCTGTCATAAGATTCCCTTGAATCTAGAGTGTTGGGACCCTTGGAATGGGTTGCATGCATTATTGCTTTAAATGGTCTGCATTTGCTCACAACCTCACCAATGCTCTCAGCCCCAAGTGTCCAACGTTATGTCTCATCCTCCTGTGGGTGTAGATTGGGTCAATCCAGGTTGCTTCAGAGATCCTGAATGAATTTTGTAAGAATTTTGTTGTTTTTGTGTATTGTTTTTGAAATTAATTTTTATAATGGGGTTGAGCTGATTTTCCCTGCCGTGTTTATGCCACTCTATACACGTTTGATTCGCTTAGAGACATATTTGAATACATAGGAATTAAACTTCATACTAGTCAGATATATTCCTCTGCAGGGAATAGGGGATGTTGAGTCCAGTTCACTGAGCAAGGAGTAGGTCTTGTCTATTACACGTTTGGTTTATGGAACTGTACGTGTGCTAATATCAAACTCGGGTGTTTTGCATCACCCCACCTCACCTTTCGCTTTAAGCAGATATAAGAGTTTTTTTTCTAAATGTGAGACTGTGTTCTGTTTTCTAATTCAGCTCATGTGTAGCCATGTTTACACACCCTTCATAAGTGATATCTTATGATAAGTTTCTTTTTCTGTGTTACTTATTTCACTTAGAAACATCGTACCTAAATCCAGTCATTATGCTGCTACTGGCTGTATGTCATTGATTCCATGGCTGCGGCATATCCAATAGTATGTAAGTACCACAACTTTTTTCTTTCCTGGGATATTTAAGGTGTACTGAAGTCGATTTTCTTGTAAATGGAGCAGCCCTAAACTTTGGTGTAGCTGTCTCTTGTTGATTTTCTGTTTACCCCATGTATTAGCCCATGAGTGGAAGTACCCTAGGCTCTGTAGCTCTGTTTTTAAATGTTTCAGGAAACACCATGGACTTCTCCAGAGTGGCTCTTGTCAATTTCCATCCCGCCTATCATTGTCAAAAGACTCCCTCTTCCACGCAGCAGTGCTGCCTTTCTAGTTTTTACAATTCTTTAGGATATGCTGTTTAACCGGATGGACATGAGACAAATTTGTAGTGAGGATTTGCATTGCCCTCTTGCTTGGTTGGCCAAAAAGTGTATATGCGTGTTTCCTTGAATATATTGCAGGAAACCACATACGCCATTTTTGGCCAAGTGCATCATTGTCAAAAGTGGGCCGCTTTTCCTGTGCTTAAAATGTGATTCCAATCTACATCTTGAAATATGTTTCCTGTAATCCTGCCTCGAATTAAAGTACTCCTCGTTTCCTTCCATCAACAGATTTTTGGACGATAGTTGTCCATTATATCTCTGCAGGTTTGTGAATTCCAGAGAACCTGAGCTCAGTTTTTCAACTCGCTTTGTTTGTGAGCTGGCGACAAACCCACAGGACTGTGTCAGGCCATATCCATGTTCTGCTGCAGGAGGCTGAGCATTTTGTTAAATATTCTTCATGATGGGAAATTAGTGGGGCGTGTGCCCGTCCAAATGTTACAGAATGTCTCTCATTGGTTCCGCCTATTCCCTTTTAATCTCCACACAAATTGCAAACTGTGTGAAACAGGAGGTTAAAGGCACTGACTCTCTAAGGGGGGAAATTTATAGTAAAGTGGCTGGAATGGTGAACCCGAGCACAAGGAGAGGATAAAGGAGGTGTATTTTAGAAAGATGTCCGGGTCACACGTTGTCCCATCCTCTGGGTTTCCCAAGCATGTTTTAGCTGTAATAAGATACATTGGGCCCCAGAGAGGTGGCACCCAAGGAATGGGTGGCACTCAGTATTGCTTTAAATGGTCTGCATTTGCTCACTCAACCTCACCAATCTTCTCAGCCCCAAGTGTCCAGCCTTATGTCTCATCCAGCTGTGGGTGTAGATGTGGTCAGTCCCAGTTGCATCAGAGCCCCTTAACAAATTCTGTAAGGATTTCACTGTTTTTGTGTTTTAGTTTGATATTTATTTTTATAATGGGGTTGAGCTGATTTTCACTGCCGTGTTTATGTCACTCTATACACTCTTGATTCCCTTATGGAGACATATTAATACATAGGTATTAAGATTCTTACTAGTCAGATATATTAATCTGAAGGAATAGGGGATGTTGAGTTCAGTTCACTGAGCAAGGAGTAAGTCTTGTCTACTACACATTTGTTTTATGCAACGCTACCTGTGCTAATATCAAACTCTGGTTTTATGCATCAACCCACCTCACCTTTCCCCTTAAGCAGGCATAAGTGTGTTTTATTTTTTTTTCTAAATGTGAGACTCTGTTCTGTTTTCTAATTCAGCTCATGTGTAGCCATGTTTACATTCCCTTCATAAGTGATATCTTATGATACGTTTCTTTTTCTGTGTTACTTATTTCACTTAGAAACCTCGTACCTAAATCCAGTCATTATGCTGCTACTGCCTTTATGACATTTATTTCATGGCTGAGGGATATCCCATAGTACGTAAGTACCACAACTTCTTTATCCACTTTTATTTTTCCTGGGATATTTGAGGTGTACTTAAGTGGATTTCTTTGTAAACAAAGCAGCCCTAAACTTTGGGGTGGCTGTTTCTTGTTGATTTTCAGTTTTCCCAATGTATATGCCCATGAGTGGAAGTACCCTAAACTCCTCAGCTCAGTTTTCAGATGTTTGAGGAAACACAGTGGACTTCTCCAGAGTGGCTCTTGGCAAGTTACATCCCTCCCATCAGTGTAACAAGGCTTACTGTTCCACACGTCTGTGCTGCATTTCTAGATTTTACCATTTTTTTTTGGATATTCTGTTGGACCATTGGCAAATGAGAGTTATTTGTAGTCCGTTTTTGCATTGCCCACTTGATTCGTTTGCCAAAAAGCGCATATGCGTGTTTTCTTGAATATATTGAGGAAAAAACGCATCCGCCCTTTTGGCCAATTGCATCATTGTTGAAGTTGTGCCACATTTCCTGTGCCTAAAAGGTGATTCCTATCTACCTCTTCAAATATGTTTCCTGCAGTCCTGCCTCAATTTCCATTCCTCCTCATTTCCTTCCCTCAACAGAGTTTTGCACAATAGTTGTCCATTATAAGTCTGAAAGTTTGTAATTTCCTGAGACCCTGAGCTCCATTTTTTAACTTGCTTTTTTTCTGAGCTTGCCACAGACCCGTAGCCTGGCTTCAGGCCCTATCTGGGTTCTGGGGTGGCAGCATGAGTTTTGGGTTAACTCTTCTTCGTGATGGGAAATTAGAGTGCCATGTGCCCGTCCAAATGCTTACAGCAAATCTCTTATTACTTCCACCTCTTCCCATTCAGCCTCCACACAATTTGTGAACAGTGTGAAACATGAGGTTAAATGTGCTGATTCTCCAAGACGGGAGATTTATAGTAAAGTGAGTGGAATGGCAAACCCGAGCACAAGGAGACAAAAACGGAGAAGCGTTTTAGAAAGCTGTCCGGATCACACGCTGCCCCATCCTCTGGGTTTCCCATGCGTGTTTTAGCTGTCATAAGATTCCCTTGAAGCTAGAGTGTTGGGACCCTTGGAATGGGTTGCATGCATTATTGCTTTAAATGGTCTGCATTTGCTCACAACCTCACCAATGCTCTCAGCCCCAAGTGTCCAACGTTATGTCTCATCCACCTGTGGTTGTAGATGGGGTCAATCCAGGTTGCTTCAGAGCTCCTGAATGAATTTCATAAGAATTTTGTTGTTTTTGTGTATTGTTTTTGAAATTAATTTTTATAATGGGGTTGAGCTGATTTTCCCTGCCGTGTTTATGCCACTCTATACACGTTTGATTCCCTTACAGACATATTTGAATACATAGGAATTAAACTTCATACTAGTCAGATATATTCCTCTGCAGGGAATAGGGGATGTTGAGTCCAGTTCACTGAGCAAGGAGTAGGTCTTGTCTATTACACGTTTGGTTTATGGAACCGTACGTGTGCTAATATCAAACTCGGGTGTTTTGCATCACCCCACCTCACCTTTCGCTTTAAGCAGATATGAGTTTTATTTTTTTTTCTAAATGTGAGACTCTGTTCTGTTTTCTAATTCAGCTCGTGTGTAGCCATGTTTACCTTCCCTTCATAAGTGATATCTTATGATAAGTTTCTTTTTCTGTGTTACTTATTTCACTTAGAAACATCGTACCTAAATCCAGTCATTATGCTGCTACTGGCTTTATGACATTGATTCCATGGCTGAGGGATATCCCATAGTATATAAGTACCACAACTTTTTTCTTCCCTGGGATATTTAAGGTGAACTGAAATCGTTTTTCTTATAAATGGAGCAGCCCTAAACATTGGTGTTGCTGTTTCTTGTTGATTTTCTGTTTGCCCAATGTATTAGCCTAGGAGTGGAAGTACCCTAGGCTCTGTAGCTCTGTTTTTAGATGTTTCAGGAAACACCATGGACTTCTCCAGAGTGGCTCTTGTCAATTTACATCCCTCTCATCATTGTCAAAAGACTCCCTGTTCCACACATCTGTGCTGCCTTTCTAGTTTCTACAATTCTTTTGGATGTTCTGCTTAACCGGTTGGAAATGAGACTACTTTGTAGTGAGGATTTGCATTGCCCACTTGCTTGGTTGGCCAAAAAGTGCATATGCGTGTTTCCTTGAATATATTGCGGGAAACCACATATGCCATTTTTGGCCAAGTGCATCATTGTCAAAATTGGGCCGCGTTTCCTGTGCTTAAAATGCGATTCCAATCTACTTCTTGAAATATGTTTCCTGTAATCCTGCCTCGAATTAAAGTCTTCCTCGTTTCCTTCCATCTACAGATTTTTGGACGATAGTTGTCCATTATATCTCTGCAGGATTGTGAATTCCAGAGAACCTGAGCTCAGTTTTTTAACTCGCTTTGTTTGTGAGCTGGCCACAAACACGCAGGATTGCGTCAGGCCATATCCGTGTTCTGCTGCAGGAGGCTGAGCATTTGGTTAAATATTTTTCGTGATGGGAAATTAGAGGGGCGTGTGCCCGTCCAAATGCTTACAGCATGTCTCTCATTGGTTCCCCCTATTCCCTTTTAATCTCCACACAAATTGAAAACTGTGTGACACAGGAGGTTAAACGCACTGACTCTCTCAGCGGGGAGATTTATAGTAAAGTGGCTGGAATGGTGAACCCGAGCACAAGGAGAGGATAAAGGAGGTGTATTTTAGAAAGATGTCTGGGTCACACGTTGTCCCATCCTCTGGGTTTCCCATGCATGTTTTAGCTGTAATAAGATTCCCTGGACCCCAGAGAGTTGGGACCCAAGGAATAGGTTGCACAGATTTTTGCTTTAAATGGTCTGCATTTGCTCACATAACCTCACCAATTTTCTCAGCCCCAAGTGTCCAGCCTTATGTCTCATCCAGCTGTGGGTGTAGCTGTGGTCAGTCCCAATTGCATCAGAGCCCCTTAACAAATTCTGTAAGGATTTCGCTGTTTTTGTGATTTAGTTTGAAATTTATATTTATATTGGGGTTGAGCTGATTTTCACTGCCGTGTTTATGCCATTCTGTACACTCTTGATTCCCTTAAGGAGACATATCAACACATAGGTATTAAGATTCTTACTAGTCAGATATATTTATCGGCAGGGAATAGGGGATGTTGAGTTCAGTTCACTGAGCAAGGTGTAGTTCTTGTCTACTACACATTTGTTTTATGGAACGCTACCTGTGCTAATATCAAACTCTGGTTTTATGCACCAACGCACCTCACCTTTCCTCTTAAGCAGGCATAAGTGTGTTTTTTTTTTCTAAATGTGAGACTCTGTTCTGTTTTCTAATTCAGCTCATGTGTAGCCATGTTTACATTCCCTTCATAAGTGATATCTTATGATGAGTTTCTTTTTCTGTGTAACTTTTTTCCCTTAGAATCATCGTACCTTACTCCAGTCATTATGCTGCTACTGACTTGATGACATTGATTCCATGGCTGAGGGATATCCCATAGTACGTAAGTACCACAACTTCTTTATCTACTTTTCTCTTTCCTGGGATATTTGTGGTGTACTGAAGTGCATTTTTTTGTAAACAAAGCAGCCCTAAAGTTTGGGGTGGCTGTTTTTTGTTGATTTTCAGTTTTCCCAATGTATACGCCCATGAGTGGAAGTACCCTAAACTCTTTAGCTCAGTTTTCAGATATTTTAATAAACACCGTGGACTTCTCCAGAGTGGCTCTTGGCAATTTACATCCCTCCTTTCAGCGTAACAAAGCTCACTGTTCCACACGACTGTGCTGCATTTCTAGATTTTACATTTTTTTGGGATGTTCTGTTTCACCATTGGCAAATGAGACTTATTTGTAGTCTGGCTTTGCATTGCCCACTTGATTCGTTGGCTAAAAAGTGCGTATGTGTGTTTTCATGAATATATTGAGGAAAAAACGCATCTGCCCTTTTTGCCAAGGGCTTCATTGTTGAAGTTGTGCCACATTTCCTGTGCTTAAAATGTGATTCCTATCTACCTCTTCAAATATGTTTCCTGCAGTCCTACCTCAATTTCCGGTCCTCCTCGTTTCCTTCCCTCAACAGATTGTTGGAAGATAGTGGTCCATTATAACTCTGAAAGTTTGTGAATTCCTGAGACGCTGAGCTCCATTTTTTAACTCGCATTTTTTCTGAGCTTGCCACAGAACCGTAGCCTGGCTTCAGGCACTATCTTGGTTCTGGGGCTGCAGAATGAGGTTTGGGTTAACTCTTCTTCGTGATGGGAAATTAGACTGCCATGTGCCCGTCCAAATGCTTACAGCAAACCTCTTGTTACTTCCACCTCTTCCCATTCATCCTCCACAAAATTTCTGAACAGTTTGAAACATGAGGTTAAATATGCTGATTCTCCAAGAAGGGAGATTAATACTAAAGTGACTGGAATGGGAAACCCGCCAGAAGGAGAGGAAAAAAGAGGAGGGTTTTATAAAGCTGTCTGGATCACACGTTGTCCCATCCTCTGGGTTTCCCATGCATGTTTTAGCTGTCATAAGATTCCCTTGAATCTAGAGTGTTGGGACCCTTGGAATGGGTTGCATGCATTATTGCTTTAAATGGTCTGCATTTGCTCACAACCTCACCAATGCTCTCAGCCCCAAGTGTCCAACGTTATGTCTCATCCTCCTGTGGGTGTAGATTGGGTCAATCCAGGTTGCTTCAGAGATCCTGAATGAATTTTGTAAGAATTTTGTTGTTTTTGTGTATTGTTTTTGAAATTAATTTTTATAATGGGGTTGAGCTGATTTTCCCTGCCGTGTTTATGCCACTCTATACACGTTTGATTCGCTTACAGACATATTTGAATACATAGGAATTAAACTTCATACTAGTCAGATATATTCCTCTGCAGGGAATAGGGGATGTTGAGTCCAGTTCACTGAGCAAGGAGTAGGTCTTGTCTATTACACGTTTGGTTTATGGAACTGTACGTGTGCTAATATCAAACTCGGGTGTTTTGCATCACCCCACCTCACCTTTCGCTTTAAGCAGATATAAGAGTTTTTTTTCTAAATGTGAGACTGTGTTCTGTTTTCTAATTCAGCTCATGTGTAGCCATGTTTACACACCCTTCATAAGTGATATCTTATGATAAGTTTCTTTTTCTGTGTTACTTATTTCACTTAGAAACATCGTACCTAAATCCAGTCATTATGCTGCTACTGGCTGTATGTCATTGATTCCATGGCTGCGGCATATCCAATAGTATGTAAGTACCACAACTTTTTTCTTTCCTGGGATATTTAAGGTGTACTGAAGTCGATTTTCTTGTAAATGGAGCAGCCCTAAACTTTGGTGTAGCTGTCTCTTGTTGATTTTCTGTTTACCCCATGTATTAGCCCATGAGTGGAAGTACCCTAGGCTCTGTAGCTCTGTTTTTAAATGTTTCAGGAAACACCATGGACTTCTCCAGAGTGGCTCTTGTCAATTTCCATCCCGCCTATCATTGTCAAAAGACTCCCTCTTCCACGCAGCAGTGCTGCCTTTCTAGTTTTTACAATTCTTTAGGATGTGCTGTTTAACCGGTTGGACATGAGACAAATTTGTAGTGAGGATTTGCATTGCCCTCTTGCTTGGTTGGCCAAAAAGTGTATATGCGTGTTTCCTTGAATATATTGCAGGAAACCACATACGCCATTTTTGGCCAAGTGCATCATTGTCAAAAGTGGGCCGCTTTTCCTGTGCTTAAAATGTGATTCCAATCTACATCTTGAAATATGTTTCCTGTAATCCTGCCTCGAATTAAAGTACTCCTCGTTTCCTTCCATCAGAAGATTTTTGGACGATAGTTGTCCATTATATCTCTGCAGGTTTGTGAATTCCAGAGAACCTGAGCTCAGTTTTTCAACTCGCTTTGTTTGTGAGCTGGCCACAAACCCACAGGACTGTGTCAGGCCATATCCGTGTTCTGCTGCAGGAGGCTGAGCATTTTGTTAAATATTCTTCATGATGGGAAATTAGAGGGGCGTGTGCCCGTCCAAATGTTACAGAATGTCTCTCATTGGTTCCGCCTATTCCCTTTTAATCTCCACACAAATTGCAAACTGTGTGAAACAGGAGGTTAAACGCACTGACTCTCTCAGCGGGGAAATTTATAGTAAAGTGGCTGGAATGGTGAACCCGAGCACAAGGAGAGGATAAAGGAGGTGTATTTTAGAAAGATGTCCGGGTCACACGTTGTCCCATCCTCTGGGTTTCCCAAGCATGTTTTAGCTGTAATAAGATACATTGGGCCCCAGAGAGGTGGCACCCAAGGAATGGGTGGCACTCAGTATTGCTTTAAATGGTCTGCATTTGCTCACTCAACCTCACCAATCTTCTCAGCCCCAAGTGTCCAGCCTTATGTCTCATCCAGCTGTGGGTGTAGATGTGGTCAGTCCCAGTTGCATCAGAGCCCCTTAACAAATTCTGTAAGGATTTCACTGTTTTTGTGTTTTAGTTTGATATTTATTTTTATAATGGGGTTGAGCTGATTTTCACTGCCGTGTTTATGTCACTCTATACACTCTTGATTCCCTTATGGAGACATATTAATACATAGGTATTAAGATTCTTACTAGTCAGATATATTAATCTGAAGGAATAGGGGATGTTGAGTTCAGTTCACTGAGCAAGGAGTAAGTCTTGTCTACTACACATTTGTTTTATGCAACGCTACCTGTGCTAATATCAAACTCTGGTTTTATGCATCAACCCACCTCACCTTTCCCCTTAAACAGGCATAAGTGTGTTTTATTTTTTTTTCTAAATGTGAGACTCTGTTCTGTTTTCTAATTCAGCTCATGTGTAGCCATGTTTACATTCCCTTCATAAGTGATATCTTATGATACGTTTCTTTTTCTGTGTTACTTATTTCACTTAGAAACCTCGTACCTAAATCCAGTCATTATGCTGCTACTGCCTTTATGACATTTATTTCATGGCTGAGGGATATCCCATAGTACGTAAGTACCACAACTTCTTTATCCACTTTTATTTTTCCTGGGATATTTGAGGTGTACTTAAGTGGATTTCTTTGTAAACAAAGCAGCCCTAAACTTTGGGGTGGCTGTTTCTTGTTGATTTTCAGTTTTCCCAATGTATATGCCCATGAGTGGAAGTACCCTAAACTCCTCAGCTCAGTTTTCAGATGTTTGAGGAAACACAGTGGACTTCTCCAGAGTGGCTCTTGGCAAGTTACATCCCTCCCATCAGTGTAACAAGGCTTACTGTTCCACACGTCTGTGCTGCATTTCTAGATTTTACCATTTTTTTTTGGATATTCTGTTGGACCATTGGCAAATGAGAGTTATTTGTAGTCCGTTTTTGCATTGCCCACTTGATTCGTTTGCCAAAAAGCGCATATGCGTGTTTTCTTGAATATATTGAGGAAAAAACGCATCCGCCCTTTTGGCCAATTGCATCATTGTTGAAGTTGTGCCACATTTCCTGTGCCTAAAAGGTGATTCCTATCTACCTCTTCAAATATGTTTCCTGCAGTCCTGCCTCAATTTCCATTCCTCCTCATTTCCTTCCCTCAACAGAGTTTTGCACAATAGTTGTCCATTATAAGTCTGAAAGTTTGTAATTTCCTGAGACCCTGAGCTCCATTTTTTAACTTGCTTTTTTTCTGAGCTTGCCACAGACCCGTAGCCTGGCTTCAGGCCCTATCTGGGTTCTGGGGTGGCAGCATGAGTTTTGGGTTAACTCTTCTTCGTGATGGGAAATTAGAGTGCCATGTGCCCGTCCAAATGCTTACAGCAAATCTCTTATTACTTCCACCTCTTCCCATTCAGCCTCCACACAATTTGTGAACAGTGTGAAACATGAGGTTAAATGTGCTGATTCTCCAAGACGGGAGATTTATAGTAAAGTGAGTGGAATGGCAAACCCGAGCACAAGGAGACAAAAACGGAGAAGCGTTTTAGAAAGCTGTCCGGATCACACGCTGCCCCATCCTCTGGGTTTCCCATGCGTGTTTTAGCTGTCATAAGATTCCCTTGAAGCTAGAGTGTTGGGACCCTTGGAATGGGTTGCATGCATTATTGCTTTAAATGGTCTGCATTTGCTCACAACCTCACCAATGCTCTCAGCCCCAAGTGTCCAACGTTATGTCTCATCCACCTGTGGGTGTAGATGGGGTCAATCCAGGTTGCTTCAGAGCTCCTGAATGAATTTCGTAAGAATTTTGTTGTTTTTGTGTATTGTTTTTGAAATTAATTTTTATAATGGGGTTGAGCTGATTTTCCCTGCCGTGTTTATGCCACTCTATACACGTTTGATTCCCTTACAGACATATTTGAATACATAGGAATTAAACTTCATACTAGTCAGATATATTCCTCTGCAGGGAATAGGGGATGTTGAGTCCAGTTCACTGAGCAAGGAGTAGGTCTTGTCTATTACACGTTTGGTTTATGGAACCGTACGTGTGCTAATATCAAACTCGGGTGTTTTGCATCACCCCACCTCACCTTTCGCTTTAAGCAGATATGAGTTTTATTTTTTTTTCTAAATGTGAGACTCTGTTCTGTTTTCTAATTCAGCTCGTGTGTAGCCATGTTTACCTTCCCTTCATAAGTGATATCTTATGATAAGTTTCTTTTTCTGTGTTACTTATTTCACTTAGAAACATCGTACCTAAATCCAGTCATTATGCTGCTACTGGCTTTATGACATTGATTCCATGGCTGAGGGATATCCCATAGTATATAAGTACCACAACTTTTTTCTTCCCTGGGATATTTAAGGTGAACTGAAATCGTTTTTCTTATAAACGGAGCAGCCCTAAACATTGGTGTTGCTGTTTCTTGTTGATTTTCTGTTTGCCCAATGTATTAGCCTAGGAGTGGAAGTACCCTAGGCTCTGTAGCTCTGTTTTTAGATGTTTCAGGAAACACCATGGACTTCTCCAGAGTGGCTCTTGTCAATTTACATCCCTCTCATCATTGTCAAAAGACTCCCTGTTCCACACATCTGTGCTGCCTTTCTAGTTTCTACAATTCTTTTGGATGTTCTGCTTAACCGGTTGGAAATGAGACTACTTTGTAGTGAGGATTTGCATTGCCCACTTGCTTGGTTGGCCAAAAAGTGCATATGCGTGTTTCCTTGAATATATTGCGGGAAACCACATATGCCATTTTTGGCCAAGTGCATCATTGTCAAAATTGGGCCGCGTTTCCTGTGCTTAAAATGCGATTCCAATCTACTTCTTGAAATATGTTTCCTGTAATCCTGCCTCGAATTAAAGTCTTCCTCGTTTCCTTCCATCTACAGATTTTTGGACGATAGTTGTCCATTATATCTCTGCAGGATTGTGAATTCCAGAGAACCTGAGCTCAGTTTTTTAACTCGCTTTGTTTGTGAGCTGGCCACAAACACGCAGGATTGCGTCAGGCCATATCCGTGTTCTGCTGCAGCAGGCTGAGCATTTGGTTAAATATTTTTCGTGATGGGAAATTAGAGGGGCGTGTGCCCGTCCAAATGCTTACAGCATGTCTCTCATTGGTTCCCCCTATTCCCTTTTAATCTCCACACAAATTGAAAACTGTGTGACACAGGAGGTTAAACGCACTGACTCTCTCAGCGGGGAGATTTATAGTAAAGTGGCTGGAATGGTGAACCCGAGCACAAGGAGAGGATAAAGGAGGTGTATTTTAGAAAGATGTCTGGGTCACACGTTGTCCCATCCTCTGGGTTTCCCATGCATGTTTTAGCTGTAATAAGATTCCCTGGACCCCAGAGAGTTGGGACCCAAGGAATAGGTTGCACAGATTTTTGCTTTAAATGGTCTGCATTTGCTCACATAAGCTCACCAATTTTCTCAGCCCCAAGTGTCCAGCCTTATGTCTCATCCAGCTGTGGGTGTAGCTGTGGTCAGTCCCAATTGCATCAGAGCCCCTTAACAAATTCTGTAAGGATTTCGCTGTTTTTGTGATTTAGTTTGAAATTTATATTTATATTGGGGTTGAGCTGATTTTCACTGCCGTGTTTATGCCATTCTGTACACTCTTGATTCCCTTAAGGAGACATATCAACACATAGGTATTAAGATTCTTACTAGTCAGATATATTTATCTGCAGGGAATAGGGGATGTTGAGTTCAGTTCACTGAGCAAGGTGTAGTTCTTGTCTACTACACATTTGTTTTATGGAACGCTACCTGTGCTAATATCAAACTCTGGTTTTATGCACCAACGCACCTCACCTTTCCTCTTAAGCAGGCATAAGTGTGTTTTTTTTTTCTAAATTTGAGACTCTGTTCTGTTTTCTAATTCAGCTCATGTGTAGCCATGTTTACATTCCCTTCATAAGTGATATCTTATGATGAGTTTCTTTTTCTGTGTAACTTTTTCCCCTTAGAATCATCGTACCTTACTCCAGTCATTATGCTGCTACTGACTTTATGACATTGATTCCATGGCTGAGGGATATCCCATAGTACGTAAGTACCACAACTTCTTTATCTACTTTTCTCTTTCCTGGGATATTTGTGGTGTACTGAAGTGCATTTTTTTGTAAACAAAGCAGCCCTAAAGTTTGGGGTGGCTGTTTCTTGTTGATTTTCAGTTTTCCCAATGTATACGCCCATGAGTGGAAGTACCCTAAACTCTTTAGCTCAGTTTTCAGATATTTTAATAAACACCGTGGACTTCTCCAGAGTGGCTCTTGGCAATTTACATCCCTCCTTTCAGCGTAACAAAGCTCACTGTTCCACACGACTGTGCTGCATTTCTAGATTTTACATTTTTTTGGGATGTTCTGTTTCACCATTGGCAAATGAGACTTATTTGTAGTCTGGCTTTGCATTGCCCACTTGATTTGTTGGCCAAAAAGTGCGTATGTGTGTTTTCGTGAATATATTGAGGAAAAAACGCATCTGCCCTTTTTGCCAAGGGCTTCATTGTCGAAGTTGTGCCACATTTCCTGTGCTTAAAATGTGATTCCTATCTACCTCTTCAAATATGTTTCCTGCAGTCCTACCTCAATTTCCGGTCCTCCTCGTTTCCTTCCCTCAACAGATTGTTGGAAGATAGTGGTCCATTATAACTCTGAAAGTTTGTGAATTCCTGAGAGGCTGAGCTCCATTTTTTAACTCGCATTTTTTCTGAGCTTGCCACAGAACCGTAGCCTGGCTTCAGGCACTATCTTGGTTCTGGGGCTGCAGAATGAGGTTTGGGTTAACTCTTCTTCGTGATGGGAAATTAGACTGCCATGTGCCCGTCCAAATGCTTACAGCAAATCTCTTGTTACTTCCACCTCTTCCCATTCATCCTCCACAAAATTTCTGAACAGTTTGAAACATGAGGTTAAATATGCTGATTCTCCAAGAAGGGAGATTAATACTAAAGTGACTGGAATGGGAAACCCGCCAGAAGGAGAGGAAAAAAGAGGAGGGTTTTATGAAGCTGTCTGGATCACATGTTGTCCCATCCTCTGGGTTTCCCATGCATGTTTTAGCAGTCGTAAGATTCCCTTGAAGCTAGAGTGTTGGGACCCTTGGAATGGGTTGTATGCATTATTGCTTTAAATGGTCTGCATTTGCTCACAACCTCACCAATGCTCTCAGCCCCAAGTGTCCAACGTTATGTCTCATCCTCCTGTGGGTGTAGATTGGGTCAATCCAGGTTGCTTCAGAGATCCTGAATGAATTTTGTAAGAATTTTGTTGTTTTTGTGTATTGTTTTTGAAATTAATTTTTATAATGGGGTTGAGCTGATTTTCCCTGCCGTGTTTATGCCACTCTATACACGTTTGATTCGCTTACAGACATATTTGAATACATAGGAATTAAACTTCATACTAGTCACATATATTCCTCTGCAGGGAATAGGGGATGTTGAGTCCAGTTCACTGAGCAAGGAGTAGGTCTTGTCTATTACACGTTTGGTTTATGGAACTGTACGTGTGCTAATATCAAACTCGGGTGTTTAGCATCACCCCACCTCACCTTTCGCTTTAAGCAGATATAAGAGTTTTTACACATCCTTCATAAGTGATATCTTATGATAAGTTTCTTTTTCTGTGTTACTTATTTCACTTAGAAACATTGTACCTAATTCCAGTCATTATGCTGCTGCTGGCTGTATGACATTGATTCCATGGCTGCGGCATATCCAATAGTATGTAAGTACCACAACTTTTTTCTTTCCTGGGATATTTAAGGTGTACTGAAGTCGATTTTCTTGTAAATGGAGCAGCCCTAAACTTTGGTGTAGCTGTCTCTTGTTGATTTTCTGTTTACCCCATGTATTAGCCCATGAGTGGAAGTACCCTAGGCTCTGTAGCTCTGTTTTTAAATGTTTCAGGAAACACCATGGACTTCTCCAGAGTGGCTCTTGTCAATTTCCATCCCGCCTATCATTGTCAAAAGACTCCCTCTTCCATGCAGCAGTGCTGCCTTTCTAGGTTTTACAATTCTTTAGCATGTGCTGTATAACCAGTTGGACATGAGACTAATTTGTAGTGAGGATTTGCATTGCCCTCTTGCTTGGTTGGCCAAAAAGTGTATATGTGTGTTTCCTTGAATATATTGCAGGAAACCACATACGCCATTTTTGGCCAAGTGCATCATTGTCAAAATTGGGCCGCTTTTCCTGTGCTTAAAATGCGATTCCAATCTACTTCTTGAAATATGTTTCCTGTAATCCTGCCTCGAATTAAAGTACTCCTCGTTTCCTTCCATCAACAGATTTTTGGACGATAGTTGTCCATTATATCTCTGCAGGTTTGTGAATTCCAGAGAACCTGAGCTCAGTTTTTCAACTCGCTTTGTTTGTGAGCTGGCCACAAACCCGCAGGACTGTGTCAGGCCATATCCGTGTTCTGCTGCAGGAGGCTGAGCATTTTGTTAAATATTCTTCATGATGGGAAATTAGAGGGGCGTGTGCCCGTCCAAATGTTACAGAATGTCTCTCATTGGTTCCACCTATTCCCTTTTAATCTCCACACAAATTGCAAACTGTGTGAAACAGGAGGTTAAAGGCACTGACTCTCTAAGGGGGGAAATTTATAGTAAAGTGGCTGGAATGGTGAACCCGAGCACAAGGAGAGGATAAAGGAGGTGTATTTTAGAAAGATGTCCGGGTCACACGTTGTCCCATCCTCTGGGTTTCCCAAGCATGTTTTAGCTGTAATAAGATACATTGGGCCCCAGAGAGGTGGCACCCAAGGAATGGGTGGCACTCAGTATTGCTTTAAATGGTCTGCATTTGCTCACTCAACCTCACCAATCTTCTCAGCCCCAAGTGTCCAGCCTTATGTCTCATCCAGCTGTGGGTGTAGATGTGGTCAGTCCCAGTTGCATCAGAGCCCCTTAACAAATTCTGTAAGGATTTCACTGTTTTTGTGTTTTAGTTTGATATTTATTTTTATAATGGGGTTGAGCTGATTTTCACTGCCGTGTTTATGTCACTCTATACACTCTTGATTCCCTTATGGAGACATATTAATACATAGGTATTAAGATTCTTACTAGTCAGATATATTAATCTGAAGGAATAGGGGATGTTGAGTTCAGTTCACTGAGCAAGGAGTAAGTCTTGTCTACTACACATTTGTTTTATGCAACGCTACCTGTGCTAATATCAAACTCTGGTTTTATGCATCAACCCACCTCACCTTTCCCCTTAAGCAGGCATAAGTGTGTTTTATTTTTTTTTCTAAATGTGAGACTCTGTTCTGTTTTCTAATTCAGCTCACGTGTAGCCATGTTTACATTCCCTTCATAAGTGATATCTTATGATAAGTTTCTTTTTCTGTGTTACTTATTTCACTTAGAAACCTCGTACCTAAATCCAGTCATTAGCTGCTACTGCCTTTATGACATTGATTCCATGGCTGAGGGATATCCCATAGTACGTAAGTACCACAACTTCTTTATCCACTTTTATTTTTCCTGGGATATTTGAGGTGTACTTAAGTGGATTTCTTTGTAAACAAAGCAGCCCTAAACTTTGGGGTGGCTGTTTCTTGTTGATTTTCAGTTTTCCCAATGTATATGCCCATGAGTGGAATTCCCCAAACTCCTCAGCTCAGTTTTCAGATGTTTGAGGAAACACAGTGGACTTCTCCAGAGTGGCTCTTGGCAAGTTACATCCCTCCCATCAGTGTAACAAGGCTTACTGTTCCACACGTCTGTGCTGCATTTCTAGATTTTACCTTTTTTTTTTTTTTGATATTCTGTTCGACCATTGGCAAATGAGAGTTATTTGTAGTCTGGTTTTGCATTGCCCACTTGATTCGTTTGCCAAAAAGCGCATATGCGTGTTTTCTTGAATATATTGAGGAAAAAACGCATCCGCCCTTTTGGCCAATTGCATCATTGTTGAAGTTGTGCCACATTTCCTGTGCCTAAAAGGTGATTCCTATCTACCTCTTCAAATATGTTTCTTGCAGTCCTGCCTCAATTTCCATTCCTTCTCATTTCCTTCCCTCAACAGAGTTTTGCACAATAGTTGTCCATTATAAGTCTGAAAGTTTGTAATTTCCTGAGACCCTGAGCTCCATTTTTTAACTTGCTTTTTTTCTGAGCTTGCCACAGACCCGTAGCCTGGCTTCAGGCCCTTTCTGAATTCTGGGGTGGCAGCATGAGTTTTGGGTTAACTCTTCTTCGTGATGGGAAATTAGAGTGCCATGTGCCCGTCCAAATGCTTACAGCAAATCTCTTATTATTTCCACCTCTTCCCATTCAGCCTCCACACAATTTGTGAACAGTGTGAAACATGAGGTTAAATGTGCTGATTCTCCAAGACGGGAGATTTATAGTAAAGTGAGTGGAATGGCAAACCCGAGCACAAGGAGACAAAAACGGAGAAGCGTTTTAGAAAGCTGTCCGTATCACACGCTGCCCCATCCTCTGGGTTTCCCATGCGTGTTTTAGCTGTCATAAGATTCCCTTGAAGCTAGAGTGTTGGGACCCTTGGAATGGGTTGCATGCATTATTGCTTTAAATGGTCTGCATTTGCTCACAACCTCACCAATGCTCTCAGCCCCAAGTGTCCAACGTTATGTCTCATCCACCTGTGGGTGTAGATGGGGTCAATCCAGGTTGCTTCAGAGCTCCTGAATGAATTTCGTAAGAATTTTGTTGTTTTTGTGTATTGTTTTTGAAATTAATTTTTATAATGGGGTTGAGCTGATTTTCATTGCCGTGTTTATGCCACTCTATACACGTTTGTTTCCCTTACAGACATATTTGAATACATAGGAATTAAAATTCATACTAGTCAGATATATTCCTCTGCAGGGAATAAGGAATGTTGAGTCCAGTTCACTGAGCAAGGAGTAGGTCTTGTCTATTACACGTTTGGTTTATGGAACCGTACGTGTGCTAATATCAATCTCGGGTGTTTTGCATCACCCCACCTCACCTTTCGCTTTAAGCAGATATAAGAGTTTTTTTTTTCTAAATGTGAGACTCTGTTCTGTTTTCTAATTCAGCTCGTGTGTAGCCATGTTTACCTTCCCTTCATAAGTGATATCTTATGATAAGTTTCTTTTTCTGTGTTACTTATTTCACTTAGAAACATCGTACCTAAATCCAGTCATTATGCTGCTACTGGCTTTATGACATTGATTCCATGGCTGAGGGATATCCCATAGTATATAAGTACCACAACTTTTTTCTTCCCTGGGATATTTAAGGTGAACTGAAATCGTTTTTCTTATAAACGGAGCAGCCCTAAACATTGGTGTTGCTGTTTCTTGTTGATTTTCTGTTTGCCCAATGTATTAGCCTAGGAGTGGAAGTACCCTAGGCTCTGTAGCTCTGTTTTTAGATGTTTCAGGAAACACCATGGACTTCTCCAGAGTGGCTCTTGTCAATTTACATCCCTCTCATCATTGTCAAAAGACTCCCTGTTCCACACATCTGTGCTGCCTTTCTAGTTTCTACAATTCTTTTGGATGTTCTGCTTAACCGGTTGGAAATGAGACTACTTTGTAGTGAGGATATGCATTGCCCTCTTGCTTGGTTGGCCAAAAAGTGCATATGCGTGTTTCCTTGAATATATTGCGGGAAACCACATATGCCATTTTTGGCCAAGTGCATCATTGTCAAAATTGGGCCGCGTTTCCTGTGCTTAAAATGCGATTCCAATCTACTTCTTGAAATATGTTTCCTGTAATCCTGCCTCGAATTAAAGTCTTCCTCGTTTCCTTCCATCTACAGATTTTTGGACGATAGTTGTCCATTATATCTCTGCAGGATTGTGAATTCCAGAGAACCTGAGCTCAGTTTTTTAACTCGCTTTGTTTGTGAGCTGGCCACAAACACGCAGGATTGCGTCAGGCCATATCCGTGTTCTGCTGCAGCAGGCTGAGCATTTGGTTAAATATTTTTCGTGATGGGAAATTAGAGGGGCGTGTGCCCGTCCAAATGCTTACAGCATGTCTCTCATTGGTTCCCCCTATTCCCTTTTAATCTCCACACAAATTGAAAACTGTGTGACACAGGAGGTTAAACGCACTGACTCTCTCAGCGGGGAGATTTATAGTAAAGTGGCTGGAATGGTGAACCCGAGCACAAGGAGAGGATAAAGGAGGTGTATTTTAGAAAGATGTCTGGGTCACACGTTGTCCCATCCTCTGGGTTTCCCATGCATGTTTTAGCTGTAATAAGATTCCCTGGACCCCAGAGAGTTGGGACCCAAGGAATAGGTTGCACAGATTTTTGCTTTAAATGGTCTGCATTTGCTCACATAACCTCACCAATTTTCTCAGCCCCAAGTGTCCAGCCTTATGTCTCATCCAGCTGTGGGTGTAGCTGTGGTCAGTCCCAATTGCATCAGAGCCCCTTAACAAATTCTGTAAGGATTTCGCTGTTTTTGTGATTTAGTTTGAAATTTATATTTATATTGGGGTTGAGCTGATTTTCACTGCCGTGTTTATGCCATTCTGTACACTCTTGATTTCCTTAAGGAGACATATCAACACATAGGTATTAAGATTCTTACTAGTCAGATATATTTATCGGCAGGGAATTGGGGATGTTGAGTTCAGTTCACTGAGCAAGGTGTAGTTCTTGTCTACTACACATTTGTTTTATGGAACGCTACCTGTGCTAATATCAAACTCTGGTTTTATGCACCAACGCACCTCACCTTTCCTCTTAAGCAGGCATAAGTGTGGTTTTTTTTTCTAAATGTGAGACTCTGTTCTGTTTTCTAATTCAGCTCATGTGTAGCCATGTTTACATTCCCTTCATAAGTGATATCTTATGATGAGTTTCTTTTTCTGTGTAACTTTTTTCCCTTAGAATCATCGTACCTTACTCCAGTCATTATGCTGCTACTGACTTGATGACATTGATTCCATGGCTGAGGGATATCCCATAGTACGTAAGTACCACAACTTCTTTATCTACTTTTCTCTTTCCTGGGATATTTGTGGTGTACTGAAGTGCATTTTTTTGTAAACAAAGCAGCCCTAAAGTTTGGGGTGGCTGTTTCTTGTTGATTTTCAGTTTTCCCAATGTATACGCCCATGAGTGGAAGTACCCTAAACTCTTTAGCTCAGTTTTCAGATATTTTAATAATCACCGTGGACTTCTCCAGAGTGGCTCTTGGCAATTTACATCCCTCCTTTCAGCGTAACAAAGCTCACTGTTCCACACGACTGTGCTGCATTTCTAGATTTTACATTTTTTGGGGATGTTCTGTTTCACCATTGGCAAATGAGACTTATTTGTAGTCTGGCTTTGCATTGCCCACTTGATTCGTTGGCCAAAAAGTGCGTATGTGTGTTTTCGTGAATATATTGAGGAAAAAACGCATCTGCCCTTTTTGCCAAGGGCTTCATTGTCGAAGTTGTGCCACATTTCCTGTGCTTAAAATGTGATTCCTATCTACCTCTTCAAATATGTTTCCTGCAGTCCTACCTCAATTTCCGGTCCTCCTCGTTTCCTTCCCTCAACAGATTGTTGGAAGATAGTGGTCCATTATAACTCTGAAAGTTTGTGAATTCCTGAGACGCTGAGCTCCATTTTTTAACTCGCATTTTTTCTGAGCTTGCCACAGAACCGTAGCCTGGCTTCAGGCACTATCTTGGTTCTGGGGCTGCAGAATGAGGTTTGGGTTAACTCTTCTTCGTGATGGGAAATTAGACTGCCATGTGCCCGTCCAAATGCTTACAGCAAATCTCTTGTTACTTCCACCTCTTCCCATTCATCCTCCACAAAATTTCTGAACAGTTTGAAACATGAGGTTAAATATGCTGATTCTCCAAGAAGGGAGATTAATACTAAAGTGACTGGAATGGGAAACCCGCCAGAAGGAGAGGAAAAAAGAGGAGGGTTTTATAAAGCTGTCTGGATCACACGTTGTCCCATCCTCTGGGTTTCCCATGCATGTTTTAGCTGTCATAAGATTCCCTTGAATCTAGAGTGTTGGGACCCTTGGAATGGGTTGCATGCATTATTGCTTTAAATGGTCTGCATTTGCTCACAACCTCACCAATGCTCTCAGCCCCAAGTGTCCAACGTTATGTCTCATCCTCCTGTGGGTGTAGATTGGGTCAATCCAGGTTGCTTCAGAGATCCTGAATGAATTTTGTAAGAATTTTGTTGTTTTTGTGTATTGTTTTTGAAATTAATTTTTATAATGGGGTTGAGCTGATTTTCCCTGCCGTGTTTATGCCACTCTATACACGTTTGATTCGCTTACAGACATATTTGAATACATAGGAATTAAACTTCATACTAGTCAGATATATTCCTCTGCAGGGAATAGGGGATGTTGAGTCCAGTTCACTGAGCAAGGAGTAGGTCTTGTCTATTACACGTTTGGTTTATGGAACTGTACGTGTGCTAATATCAAACTCGGGTGTTTTGCATCACCCCACCTCACCTTTCACTTTAAGCAGATATAAGAGTTTTTTTTCTAAATGTGAGACTGTGTTCTGTTTTCTAATTCAGCTCATGTGTAGCCATGTTTACACACCCTTCATAAGTGATATCTTATGATAAGTTTCTTTTTCTGTGTTACTTATTTCACTTAGAAACATCGTACCTAAATCCAGTCATTATGCTGCTACTGGCTGTATGACATTGATTCCATGGCTGCGGCATATCCAATAGTAAGTAAGTACCACAACTTTTTTCTTTCCTGGGATATTTAAGGTGTACTGAAGTCGATTTTCTTGTAAATGGAGCAGCCCTAAACTTTGGTGTAGCTGTCTCTTGTTGATTTTCTGTTTACCCCATGTATTAGCCCATGAGTGGAAGTACCCTAGGCTCTGTAGCTCTGTTTTTAAATGTTTCAGGAAACACCATGGACTTCTCCAGAGTGGCTCTTGTCAATTTCCATCCCGCCTATCATTGTCAAAAGACTCCCTCTTCCACGCAGCAGTGCTGCCTTTCTAGTTTTTACAATTCTTTAGGATGTGCTGTTTAACCGGTTGGACATGAGACTAATTTGTAGTGAGGATTTGCATTGCCCTCTTGCTTGGTTCGCCAAAAAGTGTATATGCGTGTTTCCTTGAATATATTGCAGGAAACCACATACGCCATTTTTGGCCAAGTGCATCATTGTCAAAATTGGGCCCCTTTTCCTGTGCTTAAAATGTGATTCCAATCTACATCTTGAAATATGTTTCCTGTAATCCTGCCTCGAATTAAAGTACTCCTCGTTTCCTTCCATCAACAGATTTTTGGACGATAGTTGTCCATTATATCTCTGCAGGTTTGTGAATTCCAGAGAACCTGAGCTCAGTTTTTCAACTCGCTTTGTTTGTGAGCTGGCCACAAACCCACAGGACTGTGTCAGGCCATATCCGTGTTCTGCTGCAGGAGGCTGAGCATTTTGTTAAATATTCTTCATGATGGGAAATTAGAGGGGCGTGTGCCCGTCCAAATGTTACAGAATGTCTCTCATTGGTTCCGCCTATTCCCTTTTAATCTCCACACAAATTGCAAACTGTGTGAAACAGGAGGTTAAAGGCACTGACTCTCTAAGGGGGGAAATTTATAGTAAAGTGGCTGGAATGGTGAACCCGAGCACAAGGAGAGGATAAAGGAGGTGTATTTTAGAAAGATGTCCGGGTCACACGTTGTCCCATCCTCTGGGTTTCCCAAGCATGTTTTAGCTGTAATAAGATACATTGGGCCCCAGAGAGGTGGCACCCAAGGAATGGGTGGCACTCAGTATTGCTTTAAATGGTCTGCATTTGCTCACTCAACCTCACCAATCTTCTCAGCCCCAAGTGTCCAGCCTTATGTCTCATCCAGCTGTGGGTGTAGATGTGGTCAGTCCCAGTTGCATCAGAGCCCCTTAACAAATTCTGTAAGGATTTCACTGTTTTTGTGTTTTAGTTTGATATTTATTTTTATAATGGGGTTGAGCTGATTTTCACTGCCGTGTTTATGTCACTCTATACACTCTTGATTCCCTTATGGAGACATATTAATACATAGGTATTAAGATTCTTACTAGTCAGATATATTAATCTGAAGGAATAGGGGATGTTGAGTTCAGTTCACTGAGCAAGGAGTAAGTCTTGTCTACTACACATTTGTTTTATGCAACGCTACCTGTGCTAATATCAAACTCTGGTTTTATGCATCAACCCACCTCACCTTTCCCCTTAAGCAGGCATAAGTGTGTTTTATTTTTTTTTCTAAATGTGAGACTCTGTTCTGTTTTCTAATTCAGCTCATGTGTAGCCATGTTTACATTCCCTTCATAAGTGATATCTTATGATAAGTTTCTTTTTCTGTGTTACTTATTTCACTTAGAAACCTCGTACCTAAATCCAGTCATTATGCTGCTATTGCCTTTATGACATTGATTCCATGGCTGAGGGATATCCCATAGTACGTAAGTACCACAACTTCTTTATCCACTTTTATTTTTCCTGGGATATTTGAGGTGTACTTAAGTGGATTTCTTTGTAAACAAAGCAGCCCTAAACTTTGGGGTGGCTGTTTCTTGTTGATTTTCAGTTTTCCCAATGTATATGCCCATGAGTGGAAGTACCCTAAACTCCTCAGCTCAGTTTTCAGATGTTTGAGGAAACACAGTGGACTTCTCCAGAGTGGCTCTTGGCAAGTTACATCCCTCCCATCAGTGTAACAAGGCTTACTGTTCCACACGTCTGTGCTGCATTTCTAGATTTTACCATTTTTTTTGGATATTCTGTTGGACCATTGGCAAATGAGAGTTATTTGTAGTCCGTTTTTGCATTGCCCACTTGATTCGTTTGCCAAAAAGCGCATATGCGTGTTTTCTTGAATATATTGAGGAAAAAACGCATCCGCCCTTTTGGCCAATTGCATCATTGTTGAAGTTGTGCCACATTTCCTGTGCCTAAAAGGTGATTCCTATCTACCTCTTCAAATATGTTTCCTGCAGTCCTGCCTCAATTTCCATTCCTCCTCATTTCCTTCCCTCAACAGAGTTTTGCACAATAGTTGTCCATTATAAGTCTGAAAGTTTGTAATTTCCTGAGACCCTGAGCTCCATTTTTTAACTTGCTTTTTTTCTGAGCTTGCCACAGACCCGTAGCCTGGCTTCAGGCCCTATCTGGGTTCTGGGATGGCAGCATGAGTTTTGGGTTAACTCTTCTTCGTGATGGGAAATTAGAGTGCCATGTGCCCGTCCAAATGCTTACAGCAAATCTCTTATTACTTCCACCTCTTCCCATTCAGCCTCCACACAATTTGTGAACAGTGTGAAACATGAGGTTAAATGTGCTGATTCTCCAAGACGGGAGATTTATAGTAAAGTGAGTGGAATGGCAAACCCGAGCACAAGGAGACAAAAACGGAGAAGCGTTTTAGAAAGCTGTCCGGATCACACGCTGCCCCATCCTCTGGGTTTCCCATGCGTGTTTTAGCTGTCATAAGATTCCCTTGAAGCTAGAGTGTTGGGACCCTTGGAATGGGTTGCATGCATTATTGCTTTAAATGGTCTGCATTTGCTCACAACCTCACCAATGCTCTCAGCCCCAAGTGTCCAACGTTATGTCTCATCCACCTGTGGGTGTAGATGGGGTCAATCCAGGTTGCTTCAGAGCTCCTGAATGAATTTCATAAGAATTTTGTTGTTTTTGTGTATTGTTTTTGAAATTAATTTTTATAATGGGGTTGAGCTGATTTTCCCTGCCGTGTTTATGCCACTCTATACACGTTTGATTCCCTTACAGACATATTTGAATACATAGGAATTAAACTTCATACTAGTCAGATATATTCCTCTGCAGGGAATAGGGGATGTTGAGTCCAGTTCACTGAGCAAGGAGTAGGTCTTGTCTATTACACGTTTGGTTTATGGAACCGTACGTGTGCTAATATCAAACTCGGATGTTTTGCATCACCCCACCTCACCTTTCGCTTTAAGCAGATATGAGTTTTATTTTTTTTCTAAATGTGAGACTCTGTTCTGTTTTCTAATTCAGCTCGTGTGTAGCCATGTTTACCTTCCCTTCATAAGTGATATCTTATGATAAGTTTCTTTTTCTGTGTTACTTATTTCACTTAGAAACATCGTACCTAAATCCAGTCATTATGCTGCTACTGGCTTTATGACATTGATTCCATGGCTGAGGGATATCCCATAGTATATAAGTACCACAACTTTTTTCTTCCCTGGGATATTTAAGGTGAACTGAAATCGTTTTTCTTATAAACGGAGCAGCCCTAAACATTGGTGTTGCTGTTTCTTGTTGATTTTCTGTTTGCCCAATGTATTAGCCTAGGAGTGGAAGTACCCTAGGCTCTGTAGCTCTGTTTTTAGATGTTTCAGGAAACACCATGGACTTCTCCAGAGTGGCTCTTGTCAATTTACATCCCTCTCATCATTGTCAAAAGACTCCCTGTTCCACACATCTGTGCTGCCTTTCTAGTTTCTACAATTCTTTTGGATGTTCTGCTTAACCGGTTGGAAATGAGACTACTTTGTAGTGAGGATTTGCATTGCCCACTTGCTTGGTTGGCCAAAAAGTGCATATGCGTGTTTCCTTGAATATATTGCGGGAAACCACATATGCCATTTTTGGCCAAGTGCATCATTGTCAAAATTGGGCCGCGTTTCCTGTGCTTAAAATGCGATTCCAATCTACTTCTTGAAATATGTTTCCTGTAATCCTGCCTCGAATTAAAGTCTTCCTCGTTTCCTTCCATCTACAGATTTTTGGACGATAGTTGTCCATTATATCTCTGCAGGATTGTGAATTCCAGAGAACCTGAGCTCAGTTTTTTAACTCGCTTTGTTTGTGAGCTGGCCACAAACACGCAGGATTGCGTCAGGTCATATCCGTGTTCTGCTGCAGCAGGCTGAGCATTTGGTTAAATATTTTTCGTGATGGGAAATTAGAGGGGCGTGTGCCCGTCCAAATGCTTACAGCATGTCTCTCATTGGTTCCCCCTATTCCCTTTTAATCTCCACACAAATTGAAAACTGTGTGACACAGGAGGTTAAACGCACTGACTCTCTCAGCGGGGAGATTTATAGTAAAGTGGCTGGAATGGTGAACCCGAGCACAAGGAGAGGATAAAGGAGGTGTATTTTAGAAAGATGTCTGGGTCACACGTTGTCCCATCCTCTGGGTTTCCCATGCATGTTTTAGCTGTAATAAGATTCCCTGGACCCCAGAGAGTTGGGACCCAAGGAATAGGTTGCACAGATTTTTGCTTTAAATGGTCTGCATTTGCTCACATAAGCTCACCAATTTTCTCAGCCCCAAGTGTCCAGCCTTATGTCTCATCCAGCTGTGGGTGTAGCTGTGGTCAGTCCCAATTGCATCAGAGCCCCTTAACAAATTCTGTAAGGATTTCGCTGTTTTTGTGATTTAGTTTGAAATTTATATTTATATTGGGGTTGAGCTGATTTTCACTGCCGTGTTTATGCCATTCTGTACACTCTTGATTCCCTTAAGGAGACATATCAACACATAGGTATTAAGATTCTTACTAGTCAGATATATTTATCGGCAGGGAATAGGGGATGTTGAGTTCAGTTCACTGAGCAAGGTGTAGTTCTTGTCTACTACACATTTGTTTTATGGAACGCTACCTGTGCTAATATCAAACTCTGGTTTTATGCACCAACGCACCTCACCTTTCCTCTTAAGCAGGCATAAGTGTGTTTTTTTTTTCTAAATGTGAGACTCTGTTCTGTTTTCTAATTCAGCTCATGTGTAGCCATGTTTACATTCGCTTCATAAGTGATATCTTATGATGAGTTTCTTTTTCTGTGTAACTTTTTTCCCTTAGAATCATCGTACCTTACTCCAGTCATTATGCTGCTACTGACTTGATGACATTGATTCCATGGCTGAGGGATATCCCATAGTACATAAGTACCACAACTTCTTTATCTACTTTTCTCTTTCCTGGGATATTTGTGGTGTACTGAAGTGCATTTTTTTGTAAACAAAGCAGCCCTAAAGTTTGGGGTGGCTGTTTTTTGTTGATTTTCAGTTTTCCCAATGTATACGCGCATGAGTGGAAGTACCCTAAACTCTTTAGCTCAGTTTTCAGATATTTTAATAAACACCGTGGACTTCTCCAGAGTGGCTCTTGGCAATTTACATCCCTCCTTTCAGCGTAACAAAGCTCACTGTTCCACACGACTGTGCTGCATTTCTAGATTTTACATTTTTTTGGGATGTTCTGTTTCACCATTGGCAAATGAGACTTATTTGTAGTCTGGCTTTGCATTGCCCACTTGATTCGTTGGCCAAAAAGTGCGTATGTGTGTTTTCGTGAATATATTGAGGAAAAAACGCATCTGCCCTTTTTGCCAAGGGCTTCATTGTTGAAGTTGTGCCACATTTCCTGTGCTTAAAATGTGATTCCAATCTACCTCTTCAAATATGTTTCCTGCAGTCCTACCTCAATTTCCGGTCCTCCTCGTTTCCTTCCCTCAACAGATTGTTGGAAGATAGTGGTCCATTATAACTCTGAAAGTTTGTGAATTCCTGAGACGCTGAGCTCCATTTTTTAACTCGCATTTTTTCTGAGCTTGCCACAGAACCGTAGCCTGGCTTCAGGCACTATCTTGGTTCTGGGGCTGCAGAATGAGGTTTGGGTTAACTCTTCTTCGTGATGGGAAATTAGACTGCCATGTGCCCGTCCAAATGCTTACAGCAAATCTCTTGTTACTTCCACCTCTTCCCATTCATCCTCCACAAAATTTCTGAACAGTTTGAAACATGAGGTTAAATATGCTGATTCTCCAAGAAGGGAGATTAATACTAAAGTGACTGGAATGGGAAACCCGCCAGAAGGAGAGGAAAAAAGAGGAGGGTTTTATAAAGCTGTCTGGATCACACGTTGTCCCATCCTCTGGGTTTCCCATGCATGTTTTAGCTGTCATAAGATTCCCTTGAATCTAGAGTGTTGGGACCCTTGGAATGGGTTGCATGCATTATTGCTTTAAATGGTCTGCATTTGCTCACAACCTCACCAATGCTCTCAGCCCCAAGTGTCCAACGTTATGTCTCATCCTCCTGTGGGTGTAGATTGGGTCAATCCAGGTTGCTTCAGAGATCCTGAATGAATTTTGTAAGAATTTTGTTGTTTTTGTGTATTGTTTTTGAAATTAATTTTTATAATGGGGTTGAGCTGATTTTCCCTGCCGTGTTTATGCCACTCTATACACGTTTGATTCGCTTACAGACATATTTGAATACATAGGAATTAAACTTCATACTAGTCAGATATATTCCTCTGCAGGGAATAGGGGATGTTGAGTCCAGTTCACTGAGCAAGGAGTAGGTCTTGTCTATTACACGTTTGGTTTATGGAACTGTACGTGTGCTAATATCAAACTCGGGTGTTTTGCATCACCCCACCTCACCTTTCGCTTTAAGCAGATATAAGAGTTTTTTTCTAAATGTGAGACTGTGTTCTGTTTTCTAATTCAGCTCATGTGTAGCCATGTTTACACACCCTTCATAAGTGATATCTTATGATAAGTTTCTTTTTCTGTGTTACTTATTTCACTTAGAAACATCGTACCTAAATCCAGTCATTATGCTGCTACTGGCTTTATGACATTGATTCCATGGCTGAGGGATATCCCATAGTATATAAGTACCACAACTTTTTTCTTCCCTGGGATATTTAAGGTGAACTGAAATCGTTTTTCTTATAAACGGAGCAGCCCTAAACATTGGTGTTGCTGTTTCTTGTTGATTTTCTGTTTGCCCAATGTATTAGCCTAGGAGTGGAAGTACCCTAGGCTCTGTAGCTCTGTTTTTAGATGTTTCAGGAAACACCATGGACTTCTCCAGAGTGGCTCTTGTCAATTTACATCCCTCTCATCATTGTCAAAAGACTCCCTGTTCCACACATCTGTGCTGCCTTTCTAGTTTCTACAATTCTTTTGGATGTTCTGCTTAACCGGTTGGAAATGAGACTACTTTGTAGTGAGGATTTGCATTGCCCACTTGCTTGGTTGGCCAAAAAGTGCATATGCGTGTTTCCTTGAATATATTGCGGGAAACCACATATGCCATTTTTGGCCAAGTGCATCATTGTCAAAATTGGGCCGCGTTTCCTGTGCTTAAAATGCGATTCCAATCTACTTCTTGAAATATGTTTCCTGTAATCCTGCCTCGAATTAAAGTCTTCCTCGTTTCCTTCCATCTACAGATTTTTGGACGATAGTTGTCCATTATATCTCTGCAGGATTGTGAATTCCAGAGAACCTGAGCTCAGTTTTTTAACTCGCTTTGTTTGTGAGCTGGCCACAAACACGCAGGATTGCGTCAGGCCATATCCGTGTTCTGCTGCAGCAGGCTGAGCATTTGGTTAAATATTTTTCGTGATGGGAAATTAGAGGGGCGTGTGCCCGTCCAAATGCTTACAGCATGTCTCTCATTGGTTCCCCCTATTCCCTTTTAATCTCCACACAAATTGAAAACTGTGTGACACAGGAGGTTAAACGCACTGACTCTCTCAGCGGGGAGATTTATAGTAAAGTGGCTGGAATGGTGAACCCGAGCACAAGGAGAGGATAAAGGAGGTGTATTTTAGAAAGATGTCTGGGTCACACGTTGTCCCATCCTCTGGGTTTCCCATGCATGTTTTAGCTGTAATAAGATTCCCTGGACCCCAGAGAGTTGGGACCCAAGGAATAGGTTGCACAGATTTTTGCTTTAAATGGTCTGCATTTGCTCACATAAGCTCACCAATTTTCTCAGCCCCAAGTGTCCAGCCTTATGTCTCATCCAGCTGTGGGTGTAGCTGTGGTCAGTCCCAATTGCATCAGAGCCCCTTAACAAATTCTGTAAGGATTTCGCTGTTTTTGTGATTTAGTTTGAAATTTATATTTATATTGGGGTTGAGCTGATTTTCACTGCCGTGTTTATGCCATTCTGTACACTCTTGATTCCCTTAAGGAGACATATCAACACATAGGTATTAAGATTCTTACTAGTCAGATATATTTATCGGCAGGGAATAGGGGATGTTGAGTTCAGTTCACTGAGCAAGGTGTAGTTCTTGTCTACTACACATTTGTTTTATGGAACGCTACCTGTGCTAATATCAAACTCTGGTTTTATGCACCAACGCACCTCACCTTTCCTCTTAAGCAGGCATAAGTGTGTTTTTTTTTTCTAAATGTGAGACTCTGTTCTGTTTTCTAATTCAGCTCATGTGTAGCCATGTTTACATTCGCTTCATAAGTGATATCTTATGATGAGTTTCTTTTTCTGTGTAACTTTTTTCCCTTAGAATCATCGTACCTTACTCCAGTCATTATGCTGCTACTGACTTGATGACATTGATTCCATGGCTGAGGGATATCCCATAGTACATAAGTACCACAACTTCTTTATCTACTTTTCTCTTTCCTGGGATATTTGTGGTGTACTGAAGTGCATTTTTTTGTAAACAAAGCAGCCCTAAAGTTTGGGGTGGCTGTTTTTTGTTGATTTTCAGTTTTCCCAATGTATACGCGCATGAGTGGAAGTACCCTAAACTCTTTAGCTCAGTTTTCAGATATTTTAATAAACACCGTGGACTTCTCCAGAGTGGCTCTTGGCAATTTACATCCCTCCTTTCAGCGTAACAAAGCTCACTGTTCCACACGACTGTGCTGCATTTCTAGATTTTACATTTTTTTGGGATGTTCTGTTTCACCATTGGCAAATGAGACTTATTTGTAGTCTGGCTTTGCATTGCCCACTTGATTTGTTGGCCAAAAAGTGCGTATGTGTGTTTTCGTGAATATATTGAGGAAAAAACGCATCTGCCCTTTTTGCCAAGGGCTTCATTGTTGAAGTTGTGCCACATTTCCTGTGCTTAAAATGTGATTCCAATCTACCTCTTCAAATATGTTTCCTGCAGTCCTACCTCAATTTCCGGTCCTCCTCGTTTCCTTCCCTCAACAGATTGTTGGAAGATAGTGGTCCATTATAACTCTGAAAGTTTGTGAATTCCTGAGACGCTGAGCTCCATTTTTTAACTCGCATTTTTTCTGAGCTTGCCACAGAACCGTAGCCTGGCTTCAGGCACTATCTTGGTTCTGGGGCTGCAGAATGAGGTTTGGGTTAACTCTTCTTCGTGATGGGAAATTAGACTACCATGTGCCCGTCCAAATGCTTACAGCAAATCTCTTGTTACTTCCACCTCTTCCCATTCATCCTCCACAAAATTTCTGAACAGTTTGAAACATGAGGTTAAATATGCTGATTCTCCAAGAAGGGAGATTAATACTAAAGTGACTGGAATGGGAAACCCGCCAGAAGGAGAGGAAAAAAGAGGAGGGTTTTATAAAGCTGTCTGGATCACACGTTGTCCCATCCTCTGGGTTTCCCATGCATGTTTTAGCTGTCATAAGATTCCCTTGAATCTAGAGTGTTGGGACCCTTGGAATGGGTTGCATGCATTATTGCTTTAAATGGTCTGCATTTGCTCACAACCTCACCAATGCTCTCAGCCCCAAGTGTCCAACGTTATGTCTCATCCTCCTGTGGGTGTAGATTGGGTCAATCCAGGTTGCTTCAGAGATCCTGAATGAATTTTGTAAGAATTTTGTTGTTTTTGTGTATTGTTTTTGAAATTAATTTTTATAATGGGGTTGAGCTGATTTTCCCTGCCGTGTTTATGCCACTCTATACACGTTTGATTCGCTTACAGACATATTTGAATACATAGGAATTAAACTTCATACTAGTCAGATATATTCCTCTGCAGGGAATAGGGGATGTTGAGTCCAGTTCACTGAGCAAGGAGTAGGTCTTGTCTATTACACGTTTGGTTTATGGAACTGTACGTGTGCTAATATCAAACTCGGGTGTTTTGCATCACCCCACCTCACCTTTCGCTTTAAGCAGATATAAGAGTTTTTTTCTAAATGTGAGACTGTGTTCTGTTTTCTAATTCAGCTCATGTGTAGCCATGTTTACACACCCTTCATAAGTGATATCTTATGATAAGTTTCTTTTTCTGTGTTACTTATTTCACTTAGAAACATCGTACCTAAATCCAGTCATTATGCTGCTACTGGCTGTATGTCATTGATTCCATGGCTGCGGCATATCCAATAGTATGTAAGTACCACAACTTTTTTCTTTCCTGGGATATTTAAGGTGTACTGAAGTCGATTTTCTTGTAAATGGAGCAGCCCTAAACTTTGGTGTAGCTGTCTCTTGTTGATTTTCTGTTTACCCCATGTATTAGCCCATGAGTGGAAGTACCCTAGGCTCTGTAGCTCTGTTTTTAAATGTTTCAGGAAACACCATGGACTTCTCCAGAGTGGCTCTTGTCAATTTCCATCCCGCCTATCATTGTCAAAAGACTCCCTCTTCCACGCAGCAGTGCTGCCTTTCTAGTTTTTACAATTCTTTAGGATGTGCTGTTTAACCGGTTGGACATGAGACTAATTTGTAGTGAGGATTTGCATTGCCCTCTTGCTTGGTTGGCCAAAAAGTGTATATGCGTGTTTCCTTGAATATATTGCAGGAAACCACATACGCCATTTTTGGCCAAGTGCATCATTGTCAAAATTGGGCCGCTTTTCCTGTGCTTAAAATGTGATTCCAATCTACATCTTGAAATATGTTTCCTGTAATCCTGCCTCGAATTAAAGTACTCCTCGTTTCCTTCCATCAACAGATTTTTGGACGATAGTTGTCCATTATATCTCTGCAGGTTTGTGAATTAGAGAGAACCTGAGCTCAGTTTTTCAACTCGCTTTGTTTGTGAGCTGGCCACAAACCCACAGGACTGTGTCAGGCCATATCCGTGTTCTGCTGCAGGAGGCTGAGCATTTTGTTAAATATTCTTCATGATGGGAAATTAGAGGGGCGTGTGCCCGTCCAAATGTTACAGAATGTCTCTCATTGGTTCCGCCTATTCCCTTTTAATCTCCACACAAATTGCAAACTGTGTGAAACAGGAGGTTAAAGGCACTGACTCTCTAAGGGGGGAAATTTATAGTAAAGTGGCTGGAATGGTGAACCCGAGCACAAGGAGAGGATAAAGGAGGTGTATTTTAGAAAGATGTCCGGGTCACACGTTGTCCCATCCTCTGGGTTTCCCAAGCATGTTTTAGCTGTAATAAGATACATTGGGCCCCAGAGAGGTGGCACCCAAGGAATGGGTGGCACTCAGTATTGCTTTAAATGGTCTGCATTTGCTCACTCAACCTCACCAATCTTCTCAGCCCCAAGTGTCCAGCCTTATGTCTCATCCAGCTGTGGGTGTAGATGTGGTCAGTCCCAGTTGCATCAGAGCCCCTTAACAAATTCTGTAAGGATTTCACTGTTTTTGTGTTTTAGTTTGATATTTATTTTTATAATGGGGTTGAGCTGATTTTCACTGCCGTGTTTATGTCACTCTATACACTCTTGATTCCCTTATGGAGACATATTAATACATAGGTATTAAGATTCTTACTAGTCAGATATATTAATCTGAAGGAATAGGGGATGTTGAGTTCAGTTCACTGAGCAAGGAGTAAGTCTTGTCTACTACACATTTGTTTTATGCAACGCTACCTGTGCTAATATCAAACTCTGGTTTTATGCATCAACCCACCTCACCTTTCCCCTTAAGCAGGCATAAGTGTGTTTTATTTTTTTTTCTAAATGTGAGACTCTGTTCTGTTTTCTAATTCAGCTCATGTGTAGCCATGTTTACATTCCCTTCATAAGTGATATCTTATGATAAGTTTCTTTTTCTGTGTTACTTATTTCACTTAGAAACCTCGTACCTAAATCCAGTCATTATGCTGCTATTGCCTTTATGACATTGATTCCATGGCTGAGGGATATCCCATAGTACGTAAGTACCACAACTTCTTTATCCACTTTTATTTTTCCTGGGATATTTGAGGTGTACTTAAGTGGATTTCTTTGTAAACAAAGCAGCCCTAAACTTTGGGGTGGCTGTTTCTTGTTGATTTTCAGTTTTCCCAATGTATATGCCCATGAGTGGAAGTACCCTAAACTCCTCAGCTCAGTTTTCAGATGTTTGAGGAAACACAGTGGACTTCTCCAGAGTGGCTCTTGGCAAGTTACATCCCTCCCATCAGTGTAACAAGGCTTACTGTTCCACACGTCTGTGCTGCATTTCTAGATTTTACCATTTTTTTTTGGATATTCTGTTGGACCATTGGCAAATGAGAGTTATTTGTAGTCCGTTTTTGCATTGCCCACTTGATTCGTTTGCCAAAAAGCGCATATGCGTGTTTTCTTGAATATATTGAGGAAAAAATGCATCCGCCCTTTTGGCCAATTGCATCATTGTTGAAGTTGTGCCACATTTCCTGTGCCTAAAAGGTGATTCCTATCTACCTCTTCAAATATGTTTCCTGCAGTCCTGCCTCAATTTCCATTCCTCCTCATTTCCTTCCCTCAACAGAGTTTTGCACAATAGTTGTCCATTATAAGTCTGAAAGTTTGTAATTTCCTGAGACCCTGAGCTCCATTTTTTAACTTGCTTTTTTTCTGAGCTTGCCACAGACCCGTAGCCTGGCTTCAGGCCCTATCTGGGTTCTGGGGTGGCAGCATGAGTTTTGGGTTAACTCTTCTTCGTGATGGGAAATTAGAGTGCCATGTGCCCGTCCAAATGCTTACAGCAAACCTCTTATTACTTCCACCTCTTCCCATTCAGCCTCCACACAATTTGTGAACAGTGTGAAACATGAGGTTAAATGTGCTGATTCTCCAAGACGGGAGATTTATAGTAAAGTGAGTGGAATGGCAAACCCGAGCACAAGGAGACAAAAACGGAGAAGCGTTTTAGAAAGCTGTCCGGATCACACGCTGCCCCATCCTCTGGGTTTCCCATGCGTGTTTTAGCTGTCATAAGATTCCCTTGAAGCTAGAGTGTTGGGACCCTTGGAATGGGTTGCATGCATTATTGCTTTAAATGGTCTGCATTTGCTCACAACCTCACCAATGCTCTCAGCCCCAAGTGTCCAACGTTATGTCTCATCCACCTGTGGGTGTAGATGGGGTCAATCCAGGTTGCTTCAGAGCTCCTGAATGAATTTCATAAGAATTTTGTTGTTTTTGTGTATTGTTTTTGAAATTAATTTTTATAATGGGGTTGAGCTGATTTTCCCTGCCGTGTTTATGCCACTCTATACACGTTTGATTCCCTTACAGACATATTTGAATACATAGGAATTAAACTTCATACTAGTCAGATATATTCCTCTGCAGGGAATAGGGGATGTTGAGTCCAGTTCACTGAGCAAGGAGTAGGTCTTGTCTATTACACGTTTGGTTTATGGAACCGTACGTGTGCTAATATCAAACTCGGGTGTTTTGCATCACCCCACCTCACCTTTCGCTTTAAGCAGATATGAGTTTTATTTTTTTTTCTAAATGTGAGACTCTGTTCTGTTTTCTAATTCAGCTCGTGTGTAGCCATGTTTACCTTCCCTTCATAAGTGATATCTTATGATAAGTTTCTTTTTCTGTGTTACTTATTTCACTTAGAAACATCGTACCTAAATCCAGTCATTATGCTGCTACTGGCTTTATGACATTGATTCCATGGCTGAGGGATATCCCATAGTATATAAGTACCACAACTTTTTTCTTCCCTGGGATATTTAAGGTGAACTGAAATCGTTTTTCTTATAAACGGAGCAGCCCTAAACATTGGTGTTGCTGTTTCTTGTTGATTTTCTGTTTGCCCAATGTATTAGCCTAGGAGTGGAAGTACCCTAGGCTCTGTAGCTCTGTTTTTAGATGTTTCAGGAAACACCATGGACTTCTCCAGAGTGGCTCTTGTCAATTTACATCCCTCTCATCATTGTCAAAAGACTCCCTGTTCCACACATCTGTGCTGCCTTTCTAGTTTCTACAATTCTTTTGGATGTTCTGCTTAACCGGTTGGAAATGAGACTACTTTGTAGTGAGGATTTGCATTGCCCACTTGCTTGGTTGGCCAAAAAGTGCATATGCGTGTTTCCTTGAATATATTGCGGGAAACCACATATGCCATTTTTGGCCAAGTGCATCATTGTCAAAATTGGGCCGCGTTTCCTGTGCTTAAAATGCGATTCCAATCTACTTCTTGAAATATGTTTCCTGTAATCCTGCCTCGAATTAAAGTCTTCCTCGTTTCCTTCCATCTACAGATTTTTGGACGATAGTTGTCCATTATATCTCTGCAGGATTGTGAATTCCAGAGAACCTGAGCTCAGTTTTTTAACTCGCTTTGTTTGTGAGCTGGCCACAAACACGCAGGATTGCGTCAGGCCATATCCGTGTTCTGCTGCAGCAGGCTGAGCATTTGGTTAAATATTTTTCGTGATGGGAAATTAGAGGGGCGTGTGCCCGTCCAAAAGCTTACAGCATGTCTCTCATTGGTTCCCCCTATTCCCTTTTAATCTCCACACAAATTGAAAACTGTGTGACACAGGAGGTTAAACGCACTGACTCTCTCAGCGGGGAGATTTATAGTAAAGTGGCTGGAATGGTGAACCCGAGCACAAGGAGAGGATAAAGGAGGTGTATTTTAGAAAGATGTCTGGGTCACACGTTGTCCCATCCTCTGGGTTTCCCATGCATGTTTTAGCTGTAATAAGATTCCCTGGACCCCAGAGAGTTGGGACCCAAGGAATAGGTTGCACAGATTTTTGCTTTAAATGGTCTGCATTTGCTCACATAAGCTCACCAATTTTCTCAGCCCCAAGTGTCCAGCCTTATGTCTCATCCAGCTGTGGGTGTAGCTGTGGTCAGTCCCAATTGCATCAGAGCCCCTTAACAAATTCTGTAAGGATTTCGCTGTTTTTGTGATTTAGTTTGAAATTTATATTTATATTGGGGTTGAGCTGATTTTCACTGCCGTGTTTATGCCATTCTGTACACTCTTGATTCCCTTAAGGAGACATATCAACACATAGGTATTAAGATTCTTACTAGTCAGATATATTTATCGGCAGGGAATAGGGGATGTTGAGTTCAGTTCACTGAGCAAGGTGTAGTTCTTGTCTACTACACATTTGTTTTATGGAACGCTACCTGTGCTAATATCAAACTCTGGTTTTATGCACCAACGCACCTCACCTTTCCTCTTAAGCAGGCATAAGTGTGTTTTTTTTTTCTAAATGTGAGACTCTGTTCTGTTTTCTAATTCAGCTCATGTGTAGCCATGTTTACATTCCCTTCATAAGTGATATCTTATGATGAGTTTCTTTTTCTGTGTAACTTTTTTCCCTTAGAATCATCGTACCTTACTCCAGTCATTATGCTGCTACTGACTTGATGACATTGATTCCATGGCTGAGGGATATCCCATAGTACGTAAGTACCACAACTTCTTTATCTACTTTTCTCTTTCCTGGGATATTTGTGGTGTACTGAAGTGCATTTTTTTGTAAACAAAGCAGCCCTAAAGTTTGGGGTGGCTGTTTCTTGTTGATTTTCAGTTTTCCCAATGTATACGCCCATGAGTGGAAGTACCCTAAACTCTTTAGCTCAGTTTTCAGATATTTTAATAAACACCGTGGACTTCTCCAGAGTGGCTCTTGGCAATTTACATCCCTCCTTTCAGCGTAACAAAGCTCACTGTTCCACACGACTGTGCTGCATTTCTAGATTTTACATTTTTGGGGGATGTTCTGTTTCACCATTGGCAAATGAGACTTATTTGTAGTCTGGCTTTGCATTGCCCACTTGATTCGTTGGCCAAAAAGTGCGTATGTGTGTTTTCGTGAATATATTGAGGAAAAAACGCATCTGCCCTTTTTGCCAAGGGCTTCATTGTCGAAGTTGTGCCACATTTCCTGTGCTTAAAATGTGATTCCTATCTACCTCTTCAAATATGTTTCCTGCAGTCCTACCTCAATTTCCGGTCCTCCTCGTTTCCTTCCCTCAACAGATTGTTGGAAGATAGTGGTCCATTATAACTCTGAAAGTTTGTGAATTCCTGAGACGCTGAGCTCCATTTTTTAACTCGCATATTTTCTGAGCTTGCCACAGAACCGTAGCCTAGCTTCAGGCACTATCTTGGTTCTGGGGCTGCAGAATGAGGTTTGGGTTAACTCTTCTTCGTGATGGGAAATTAGACTGCCATGTGCCCGTCCAAATGCTTACAGCAAATCTCTTGTTACTTCCACCTCTTCCCATTCATCCTCCACAAAATTTCTGAACAGTTTGAAACATGAGGTTAAATATGCTGATTCTCCAAGAAGGGAGATTAATACTAAAGTGACTGGAATGGGAAACCCGCCAGAAGGAGAGGAAAAAAGAGGAGGGTTTTATAAAGCTGTCTGGATCACACGTTGTCCCATCCTCTGGGTTTCCCATGCATGTTTTAGCTGTCATAAGATTCCCTTGAATCTAGAGTGTTGGGACCCTTGGAATGGGTTGCATGCATTATTGCTTTAAATGGTCTGCATTTGCTCACAACCTCACCAATGCTCTCAGCCCCAAGTGTCCAACGTTATGTCTCATCCTCCTGTGGGTGTAGATTGGGTCAATCCAGGTTGCTTCAGAGATCCTGAATGAATTTTGTAAGAATTTTGTTGTTTTTGTGTATTGTTTTTGAAATTAATTTTTATAATGGGGTTGAGCTGATTTTCCCTGCCGTGTTTATGCCACTCTATACACGTTTGATTCGCTTACAGACATATTTGAATACATAGGAATTAAACTTCATACTAGTCAGATATATTCCTCTGCAGGGAATAGGGGATGTTGAGTCCAGTTCACTGAGCAAGGAGTAGGTCTTGTCTATTACACGTTTGGTTTATGGAACTGTACGTGTGCTAATATCAAACTCGGGTGTTTTGCATCACCCCACCTCACCTTTCGCTTTAAGCAGATATAAGAGTTTTTTTTCTAAATGTGAGACTGTGTTCTGTTTTCTAATTCAGCTCATGTGTAGCCATGTTTACACACCCTTCATAAGTGATATCTTATGATAAGTTTCTTTTTCTGTGTTACTTATTTCACTTAGAAACATCGTACCTAAATCCAGTCATTATGCTGCTACTGGCTGTATGACATTGATTCCATGGCTGCGGCATATCCAATAGTATGTAAGTACCACAACTTTTTTCTTTCCTGGGATATTTAAGGTGTACTGAAGTCGATTTTCTTGTAAATGGAGCAGCCCTAAACTTTGGTGTAGCTGTCTCTTGTTGATTTTCTGTTTACCCCATGTATTAGCCCATGAGTGGAAGTACCCTAGGCTCTGTAGCTCTGTTTTTAAATGTTTCAGGAAACACCATGGACTTCTCCAGAGTGGCTCTTGTCAATTTCCATCCCGCCTATCATTGTCAAAAGACTCCCTCTTCCACGCAGCAGTGCTGCCTTTCTAGTTTTTACAATTCTTTAGGATGTGCTGTTTAACCGGTTGGACATGAGACAAATTTGTAGTGAGGATTTGCATTGCCCTCTTGCTTGGTTGGCCAAAAAGTGTATATGCGTGTTTCCTTGAATATATTGCAGGAACCACATACGCCATTTTTGGCCAAGTGCATCATTGTCAAAAGTGGGCCGCTTTTCCTGTGCTTAAAATGCAATTCCAATCTACATCTTGAAATATGTTTCCTGTAATCCTGCCTCGAATTAAAGTACTCCTCGTTTCCTTCCATCAACAGATTTTTGGACGATAGTTGTCCATTATATCTCTGCAGGTTTGTGAATTCCAGAGAACCTGAGCTCAGTTTTTCAACTCGCTTTGTTTGTGAGCTGGCCACAAACCCACAAGACTGTGTCAGGCCATATCCGTGTTCTGCTGCAGGAGGCTGAGCATTTTGTTAAATATTCTTCATGATGGGAAATTAGAGGGGCGTGTGCCCATCCAAATGTTACAGAATGTCTCTCATTGGTTCCGCCGATTCCCTTTTAATCTCCACACAAATTGCAAACTGTGTGAAACAGGAGGTTAAAGGCACTGACTCTCTAAGGGGGGAAATTTATAGTAAAGTGGCTGGAATGGTGAACCCAAGCACAAGGAGAGGATAAAGGAGGTGTATATTAGAAAGATGTCCGGGTCACACGTTGTCCCATCCTCTGGGTTTCCCAAGCATGTTTTAGCTGTAATAAGATACATTGGGCCCCAGAGAGGTGGCACCCAAGGAATGGGTGGCACTCAGTATTGCTTTAAATGGTCTGCATTTGCTCACTCAACCTCACCAATCTTCTCAGCCCCAAGTGTCCAGCCTTATGTCTCATCCAGCTGTGGGTGTAGATGTGGTCAGTCCCAGTTGCATCAGAGCCCCTTAACAAATTCTGTAAGGATTTCACTGTTTTTGTGTTTTAGTTTGATATTTATTTTTATAATGGGGTTGAGCTGATTTTCACTGCCGTGTTTATGTCACTCTATACACTCTTGATTCCCTTATGGAGACATATTAATACATAGGTATTAAGATTCTTACTAGTCAGATATATTAATCTGAAGGAATAGGGGATGTTGAGTTCAGTTCACTGAGCAAGGAGTAAGTCTTGTCTACTACACATTTGTTTTATGCAACGCTACCTGTGCTAATATCAAACTCTGGTTTTATGCATCAACCCACCTCACCTTTCCCCTTAAGCAGGCATAAGTGTGTTTTATTTTTTTTTCTAAATGTGAGACTCTGTTCTGTTTTCTATTCAGCTCATGTGTAGCCATGTTTACATTCCCTTCATAAGTGATATCTTATGATAAGTTTCTTTTTCTGTGTTACTTATTTCACTTAGAAACCTCGTACCTAAATCCAGTCATTATGCTGCTACTGCCTTTATGACATTGATTCCATGGCTGAGGGATATCCCATAGTACGTAAGTACCACAACTTCTTTATCCACTTTTATTTTTCCTGGGATATTTGAGGTGTACTTAAGTGGATTTCTTTGTAAACAAAGCAGCCCTAAACTTTGGGGTGGCTGTTTCTTGTTGATTTTCAGTTTTCCCAATGTATATGCCCATGAGTGGAAGTACCCTAAACTCCTCAGCTCAGTTTTCAGATGTTTGAGGAAACACAGTGGACTTCTCCAGAGTGGCTCTTGGCAAGTTACATCCCTCCCATCAGTGTAACAAGGCTTACTGTTCCACACGTCTGTGCTGCATTTCTAGATTTTACCATTTTTTTTTGGATATTCTGTTGGACCATTGGCAAATGAGAGTTATTTGTAGTCCGTTTTTGCATTGCCCACTTGATTCGTTTGCCAAAAAGCGCATATGCGTGTTTTCTTGAATATATTGAGGAAAAAACGCATCCGCCCTTTTGGCCAATTGCATCATTGTTGAAGTTGTGCCACATTTCCTGTGCCTAAAAGGTGATTCCTATCTACCTCTTCAAATATGTTTCCTGCAGTCCTGCCTCAATTTCCATTCCTCCTCATTTCCTTCCCTCAACAGAGTTTTGCACAATAGTTGTCCATTATAAGTCTGAAAGTTTGTAATTTCCTGAGACCCTGAGCTCCATTTTTTAACTTGCTTTTTCTCTGAGCTTGCCACAGACCCGTAGCCTGGCTTCAGGCCCTATCTGGGTTCTGGGGTGGCAGCATGAGTTTTGGGTTAACTCTTCTTCGTGATGGGAAATTAGAGTGCCATGTGCCCGTCCAAATGCTTACAGCAAATCTCTTATTACTTCCACCTCTTCCCATTCAGCCTCCACACAATTTGTGAACAGTGTGAAACATGAGGTTAAATGTGCTGATTCTCCAAGACGGGAGATTTATAGTAAAGTGAGTGGAATGGCAAACCCGAGCACAAGGAGACAAAAACGGAGAAGCGTTTTAGAAAGCTGTCCGGATCACACGCTGCCCCATCCTCTGGGTTTCCCATGCGTGTTTTAGCTGTCATAAGATTCCCTTGAAGCTAGAGTGTTGGGACCCTTGGAATGGGTTGCATGCATTATTGCTTTAAATGGTCTGCATTTGCTCACAACCTCACCAATGCTCTCAGCCCCAAGTGTCCAACGTTATGTCTCATCCACCTGTGGGTGTAGATGGGGTCAATCCAGGTTGCTTCAGAGCTCCTGAATGAATTTCGTAAGAATTTTGTTGTTTTTGTGTATTGTTTTTGAAATTAATTTTTATAATGGGGTTGAGCTGATTTTCCCTGCCGTGTTTATGCCACTCTATACACGTTTGATTCGCTTACAGACATATTTGAATACATAGGAATTAAACTTCATACTAGTCAGATATATTCCTCTGCAGGGAATAGGGGATGTTGAGTCCAGTTCACTGAGCAAGGAGTAGGTCTTGTCTATTACACGTTTGGTTTATGGAACCGTACGTGTGCTAATATCAAACTCGGGTGTTTTGCATCACCCCACCTCACCTTTCGCTTTAAGCAGATATGAGTTTTATTTTTTTTTCTAAATGTGAGACTCTGTTCTGTTTTCTAATTCAGCTCGTGTGTAGCCATGTTTACCTTCCCTTCATAAGTGATATCTTATGATAAGTTTCTTTTTCTGTGTTACTTATTTCACTTAGAAACATCGTACCTAAATCCAGTCATTATGCTGCTACTGGCTTTATGACATTGATTCCATGGCTGAGGGATATCCCATAGTATATAAGTACCACAACTTTTTTCTTTCCTGGGATATTTAAGGTGAACTGAAATCGTTTTTCTTATAAACGGAGCAGCCGTAAACATTGGTGTTGCTGTTTCTTGTTGATTTTCTGTTTGCCCAATGTATTAGCCTAGGAGTGGAAGTACCCTAGGCTCTGTAGCTCTGTTTTTAGATGTTTCAGGAAACACCATGGACTTCTCCAGAGTGGCTCTTGTCAATTTACATCCCTCTCATCATTGTCAAAAGACTCCCTGTTCCACACATCTGTGCTGCCTTTCTAGTTTCTACAATTCTTTTGGATGTTCTGCTTAACCGGTTGGAAATGAGACTACTTTGTAGTGAGGATTTGCATTGCCCACTTGCTTGGTTGGCCAAAAAGTGCATATGCGTGTTTCCTTGAATATATTGCGGGAAACCACATATGCCATTTTTGGCCAAGTGCATCATTGTCAAAATTGGGCCGCGTTTCCTGTGCTTAAAATGCGATTCCAATCTACTTCTTGAAATATGTTTCCTGTAATCCTGCCTCGAATTAAAGTCTTCCTCGTTTCCTTCCATCTACAGATTTTTGGACGATAGTTGTCCATTATATCTCTGCAGGATTGTGAATTCCAGAGAACCTGAGCTCAGTTTTTTAACTCGCTTTGTTTGTGAGCTGGCCACAAACACGCAGGATTGCGTCAGGTCATATCCGTGTTCTGCTGCAGCAGGCTGAGCATTTGGTTAAATATTTTTCGTGATGGGAAATTAGAGGGGCGTGTGCCCGTCCAAATGCTTACAGCATGTCTCTCATTGGTTCCCCCTATTCCCTTTTAATCTCCACACAAATTGAAAACTGTGTGACACAGGAGGTTAAACGCACTGACTCTCTCAGCGGGGAGATTTATAGTAAAGTGGCTGGAATGGTGAACCCGAGCACAAGGAGAGGATAAAGGAGGTGTATTTTAGAAAGATGTCTGGGTCACACGTTGTCCCATCCTCTGGGTTTCCCATGCATGTTTTAGCTGTAATAAGATTCCCTGGACCCCAGAGAGTTGGGACCCAAGGAATAGGTTGCACAGATTTTTGCTTTAAATGGTCTGCATTTGCTCACATAACCTCACCAATTTTCTCAGCCCCAAGTGTCCAGCCTTATGTCTCATCCAGCTGTGGGTGTAGCTGTGGTCAGTCCCAATTGCATCAGAGCCCCTTAACAAATTCTGTAAGGATTTCGCTGTTTTTGTGATTTAGTTTGAAATTTATATTTATATTGGGGTTGAGCTGATTTTCACTGCCGTGTTTATGCCATTCTGTACACTCTTGATTCCCTTAAGGAGACATATCAACACATAGGTATTAAGATTCTTACTAGTCAGATATATTTATCGGCAGGGAATAGGGGATGTTGAGTTCAGTTCACTGAGCAAGGTGTAGTTCTTGTCTACTACACATTTGTTTTATGGAACGCTACCTGTGCTAATATCAAACTCTGGTTTTATGCACCAACGCACCTCACCTTTCCTCTTAAGCAGGCATAAGTGTGGTTTTTTTTTTCTAAATGTGAGACTCTGTTCTGTTTTCTAATTCAGCTCATGTGTAGCCATGTTTACATTCCCTTCATAAGTGATATCTTATGATGAGTTTCTTTTTCTGTGTAACTTTTTTCCCTTAGAATCATCGTACCTTACTCCAGTCATTATGCTGCTACTGACTTGATGACATTGATTCCATGGCTGAGGGATATCCCATAGTACGTAAGTACCACAACTTCTTTATCTACTTTTCTCTTTCCTGGGATATTTGTGGTGTACTGAAGTGCATCTTTTTGTAAACAAAGCAGCCCTAAAGTTTGGGGTGGCTGTTTCTTGTTGATTTTCAGTTTTCCCAATGTATACGCCCATGAGTGGAAGTACCCTAAACTCTTTAGCTCAGTTTTCAGATATTTTAATAAACACCGTGGACTTCTCCAGAGTGGCTCTTGGCAATTTACATCCCTCCTTTCAGCGTAACAAAGCTCACTGTTCCACACGACTGTGCTGCATTTCTAGATTTTACATTTTTGGGGGATGTTCTGTTTCACCATTGGCAAATGAGACTTATTTGTAGTTTGGCTTTGCATTGCCCACTTGATTCGTTGGCCAAAAAGTGCGTATGTGTGTTTTCGTGAATATATTGAGGAAAAAACGCATCTGCCCTTTTTGCCAAGGGCTTCATTGTCGAAGTTGTGCCACATTTCCTGTGCTTAAAATGTGATTCCTATCTACCTCTTCAAATATGTTTCCTGCAGTCCTACCTCAATTTCCGGTCCTCCTCGTTTCCTTCCCTCAACAGATTGTTGGAAGATAGTGGTCCATTATAACTCTGAAAGTTTGTGAATTCCTGAGACGCTGAGCTCCATTTTTTAACTCGCATTTTTTCTGAGTTTGCCACAGAACCGTAGCCTGGCTTCAGGCACTATCTTGGTTCTGGGGCTGCAGAATGAGGTTTGGGTTAACTCTTCTTCGTGATGGGAAATTAGACTGCCATGTGCCCGTCCAAATGCTTACAGCAAATCTCTTGTTACTTCCACCTCTTCCCATTCATCCTCCACAAAATTTCTGAACAGTTTGAAACATGAGGTTAAATATGCTGATTCTCCAAGAAGGGAGATTAATACTAAAGTGACTGGAATGGGAAACCCGCCAGAAGGAGAGGAAAAAAGAGGAGGGTTTTATAAAGCTGTCTGGATCACACGTTGTCCCATCCTCTGGGTTTCCCATGCATGTTTTAGCTGTCATAAGATTCCCTTGAATCTAGAGTGTTGGGACCCTTGGAATGGGTTGCATGCATTATTGCTTTAAATGGTCTGCATTTGCTCACAACCTCACCAATGCTCTCAGCCCCAAGTGTCCAACGTTATGTCTCATCCTCCTGTGGGTGTAGATTGGGTCAATCCAGGTTGCTTCAGAGATCCTGAATGAATTTTGTAAGAATTTTGTTGTTTTTGTGTATTGTTTTTGAAATTAATTTTTATAATGGGGTTGAGCTGATTTTCCCTGCCGTGTTTATGCCACTCTATACACGTTTGATTCGCTTACAGACATATTTGAATACATAGGAATTAAACTTCATACTAGTCAGATATATTCCTCTGCAGGGAATAGGGGATGTTGAGTCCAGTTCACTGAGCAAGGAGTAGGTCTTGTCTATTACACGTTTGGTTTATGGAACTGTACGTGTGCTAATATCAAACTCGGGTGTTTTGCATCACCCCACCTCACCTTTCGCTTTAAGCAGATATAAGAGTTTTTTTTCTAAATGTGAGACTGTGTTCTGTTTTCTAATTCAGCTCATGTGTAGCCATGTTTACACACCCTTCATAAGTGATATCTTATGATAAGTTTCTTTTTCTGTGTTACTTATTTCACTTAGAAACATCGTACCTAAATCCAGTCATTATGCTGCTACTGGCTGTATGACATTGATTCCATGGCTGCGGCATATCCAATAGTATGTAAGTACCACAACTTTTTTCTTTCCTGGGATATTTAAGGTGTACTGAAGTCGATTTTCTTGTAAATGGAGCAGCCCTAAACTTTGGTGTAGCTGTCTCTTGTTGATTTTCTCTTTACCCCATGTATTAGCCCATGAGTGGAAGTACCCTAGGCTCTGTAGCTCTGTTTTTAAATGTTTCAGGAAACACCATGGACTTCTCCAGAGTGGCTCTTGTCAATTTCCATCCCGCCTATCATTGTCAAAAGACTCCCTCTTCCACGCAGCAGTGCTGCCTTTCTAGTTTTTACAATTCTTTAGGATGTGCTGTTTAACCGGTTGGACATGAGACTAATTTGTAGTGAGGATTTGCCATTGCCCTCTTGCTTGGTTGGCCAAAAAGTGTATATGCGTGTTTCCTTGAATATATTGCAGGAAACCACATACGCCATTTTTGGCCAAGTGCATCATTGTCAAAAGTGGGCCGCTTTTCCTGTGCTTAAAATGCGATTCCAATCTACATCTTGAAATATGTTTCCTGTAATCCTGCCTCGAATTAAAGTACTCCTCGTTTCCTTGCATCAACAGATTTTTGGACGATAGTTGTCCATTATATCTCTGCAGGTTTGTGAATTCCAGAGAACCTGAGCTCAGTTTTTCAACTCGCTTTGTTTGTGAGCTGGCCACAAACCCACAGGACTGTGTCAGGCCATATCCGTGTTCTGCTGCAGGAGGCTGAGCATTTTGTTAAATATTCTTCATGATGGGAAATTAGAGGGGCGTGTGCCCGTCCAAATGTTACAGAATGTCTCTCATTGGTTCCGCCTATTCCCTTTTAATCTCCACACAAATTGCAAACTGTGTGAAACAGGAGGTTAAAGGCACTGACTCTCTAAGGGGGGAAATTTATAGTAAAGTGGCTGGAATGGTGAACCCGAGCACAAGGAGAGGATAAAGGAGGTGTATTTTAGAAAGATGTCCGGGTCACACGTTGTCCCATCCTCTGGGTTTCCCAAGCATGTTTTAGCTGTAATAAGATACATTGGGCCCCAGAGAGGTGGCACCCAAGGAATGGGTGGCACTCAGTATTGCTTTAAATGGTCTGCATTTGCTCACTCAACCTCACCAATCTTCTCAGCCCCAAGTGTCCAGCCTTATGTCTCATCCAGCTGTGGGTGTAGATGTGGTCAGTCCCAGTTGCATCAGAGCCCCTTAACAAATTCTGTAAGGATTTCACTGTTTTTGTGTTTTAGTTTGATATTTATTTTTATAATGGGGTTGAGCTGATTTTCACTGCCGTGTTTATGTCACTCTATACACTCTTGATTCCCTTATGGAGACATATTAATACATAGGTATTAAGATTCTTACTAGTCAGATATATTAATCTGAAGGAATAGGGGATGTTGAGTTCAGTTCACTGAGCAAGGAGTAAGTCTTGTCTACTACACATTTGTTTTATGCAACGCTACCTGTGCTAATATCAAACTCTGGTTTTATGCATCAACCCACCTCACCTTTCCCCTTAAGCAGGCATAAGTGTGTTTTATTTTTTTTTCTAAATGTGAGACTCTGTTCTGTTTTCTAATTCAGCTCATGTGTAGCCATGTTTACATTCCCTTCATAAGTGATATCTTATGATAAGTTTCTTTTTCTGTGTTACTTATTTCACTTAGAAACCTCGTACCTAAATCCAGTCATTATGCTGCTATTGCCTTTATGACATTGATTCCATGGCTGAGGGATATCCCATAGTACGTAAGTACCACAACTTCTGTATCCACTTTTATTTTTCCTGGGATATTTGAGGTGTACTTAAGTGGATTTCTTTGTAAACAAAGCAGCCCTAAACTTTGGGGTGGCTGTTTCTTGTTGATTTTCAGTTTTCCCAATGTATATGCCCATGAGTGGAAGTACCCTAAACTCCTCAGCTCAGTTTCCAGATGTTTGAGGAAACACAGTGGACTTCTCCAGAGTGGCTCTTGGCAAGTTACATCCCTCCCATCAGTGTAACAAGGCTTACTGTTCCACACGTCTGTGCTGCATTTCTAGATTTTACCATTTTTTGGATATTCTGTTGGACCATTGGCAAATGAGAGTTATTTGTAGTCCGTTTTTGCATTGCCCACTTGATTCGTTTGCCAAAAAGCGCATATGCGTGTTTTCTTGAATATATTGAGGAAAAAACGCATCCGCCCTTTTGGCCAATTGCATCATTGTTGAAGTTGTGCCACATTTCCTGTGCCTAAAAGGTGATTCCTATCTACCTCTTCAAATATGTTTCCTGCAGTCCTGCCTCAATTTCCATTCCTCCTCATTTCCTTCCCTCAACAGAGTTTTGCACAATAGTTGTCCATTATAAGTCTGAAAGTTTGTAATTTCCTGAGACCCTGAGCTCCATTTTTTAACTTGCTTTTTTTCTGAGCTTGCCACAGACCCGTAGCCTGGCTTCAGGCCCTATCTGGGTTCTGGGGTGGCAGCATGAGTTTTGGGTTAACTCTTCTTCGTGATGGGAAATTAGAGTGCCATGTGCCCGTCCAAATGCTTACAGCAAATCTCTTATTACTTCCACCTCTTCCCATTCAGCCTCCACACAATTTGTGAACAGTGTGAAACATGAGGTTAAATGTGCTGATTCTCCAAGACGGGAGATTTATAGTAAAGTGAGTGGAATGGCAAACCCGAGCACAAGGAGACAAAAACGGAGAAGCGTTTTAGAAAGCTGTCCGGATCACACGCTGCCCCATCCTCTGGGTTTCCCATGCGTGTTTTAGCTGTCATAAGATTCCCTTGAAGCTAGAGTGTTGGGACCCTTGGAATGGGTTGCATGCATTATTGCTTTAAATGGTCTGCATTTGCTCACAACCTCACCAATGCTCTCAGCCCCAAGTGTCCAACGTTATGTCTCATCCACCTGTGGGTGTAGATGGGGTCAATCCAGGTTGCTTCAGAGCTCCTGAATGAATTTCGTAAGAATTTTGTTGTTTTTGTGTATTGTTTTTGAAATTAATTTTTATAATGGGGTTGAGCTGATTTTCCCTGCCGTGTTTATGCCACTCTATACACGTTTGATTCCCTTACAGACATATTTGAATACATAGGAATTAAACTTCATACTAGTCAGATATATTCCTCTGCAGGGAATAGGGGATGTTGAGTCCAGTTCACTGAGCAAGGAGTAGGTCTTGTCTATTACACGTTTGGTTTATGGAACCGTACGTGTGCTAATATCAAACTCGGGTGTTTTGCATCACCCCACCTCACCTTTCGCTTTAAGCAGATATGAGTTTTATTTTTTTTTCTAAATGTGAGACTCTGTTCTGTTTTCTAATTCAGCTCGTGTGTAGCCATGTTTACCTTCCCTTCATAAGTGATATCTTATGATAAGTTTCTTTTTCTGTGTTACTTATTTCACTTAGAAACATCGTACCTAAATCCAGTCATTATGCTGCTACTGGCTTTATGACATTGATTCCATGGCTGAGGGATATCCCATAGTATATAAGTACCACAACTTTTTTCTTCCCTGGGATATTTAAGGTGAACTGAAATCGTTTTTCTTATAAACGGAGCAGCCCTAAACATTGGTGTTGCTGTTTCTTGTTGATTTTCTGTTTGCCCAATGTATTAGCCTAGGAGTGGAAGTACCCTAGGCTCTGTAGCTCTGTTTTTAGATGTTTCAGGAAACACCATGGACTTCTCCAGAGTGGCTCTTGTCAATTTACATCCCTCTCATCATTGTCAAAAGACTCCCTGTTCCACACATCTGTGCTGCCTTTCTAGTTTCTACAATTCTTTTGGATGTTCTGCTTAACCGGTTGGAAATGAGACTACTTTGTAGTGAGGATTTGCATTGCCCACTTGCTTGGTTGGCCAAAAAGTGCATATGCGTGTTTCCTTGAATATATTGCGGGAAACCACATATGCCATTTTTGGCCAAGTGCATCATTGTCAAAATTGGGCCGCGTTTCCTGTGCTTAAAATGCGATTCCAATCTACTTCTTGAAATATGTTTCCTGTAATCCTGCCTCGAATTAAAGTCTTCCTCGTTTCCTTCCATCTACAGATTTTTGGACGATAGTTGTCCATTATATCTCTGCAGGATTGTGAATTCCAGAGAACCTGAGCTCAGTTTTTTAACTCGCTTTGTTTGTGAGCTGGCCACAAACACGCAGGATTGCGTCAGGTCATATCCGTGTTCTGCTGCAGCAGGCTGAGCATTTGGTTAAATATTTTTCGTGATGGGAAATTAGAGGGGCGTGTGCCCGTCCAAATGCTTACAGCATGTCTCTCATTGGTTCCCCCTATTCCCTTTTAATCTCCACACAAATTGAAAACTGTGTGACACAGGAGGTTAAACGCACTGACTCTCTCAGCGGGGAGATTTATAGTAAAGTGGCTTGAATGGTGAACCCGAGCACAAGGAGAGGATAAAGGAGGTGTATTTTAGAAAGATGTCTGGGTCACACGTTGTCCCATCCTCTGGGTTTCCCATGCATGTTTTAGCTGTAAAAAGATTCCCTGGACCCCAGAGAGTTGGGACCCAAGGAATAGGTTGCACAGATTTTTGCTTTAAATGGTCTGCATTTGCTCACATAACCTCACCAATTTTCTCAGCCCCAAGTGTCCAGCCTTATGTCTCATCCAGCTGTGGGTGTAGCTGTGGTCAGTCCCAATTGCATCAGAGCCCCTTAACAAATTCTGTAAGGATTTCGCTGTTTTCGTGATTTAGTTTGAAATTTATATTTATATTGGGGTTGAGCTGATTTTCACTGCCGTGTTTATGCCATTCTGTACACTCTTGATTCCCTTAAGGAGACATATCAACACATAGGTATTAAGATTCTTACTAGTCAGATATATTTATCGGCAGGGAATAGGGGATGTTGAGTTCAGTTCACTGAGCAAGGTGTAGTTCTTGTCTACTACACATTTGTTTTATGGAACGCTACCTGTGCTAATATCAAACTCTGGTTTTATGCACCAACGCACCTCACCTTTCCTCTTAAGCAGGCATAAGTGTGGTTTATTTTTTCTAAATGTGAGACTCTGTTCTGTTTTCTAATTCAGCTCATGTGTAGCCATGTTTACATTCCCTTCATAAGTGATATCTTATGATGAGTTTCTTTTTCTGTGTAACTTTTTTCCCTTAGAATCATCGTACCTTACTCCAGTCATTATGCTGCTACTGACTTGATGACATTGATTCCATGGCTGAGGGATATCCCATAGTACGTAAGTACCACAACTTCTTTATCTACTTTTCTCTTTCCTGGGATATTTGTGGTGTACTGAAGTGCATTTTTTTGTAAACAAAGCAGCCCTAAAGTTTGGGGTGGCTGTTTCTTGTTGATTTTCAGTTTTCCCAATATATACGCCCATGAGTGGAAGTACCCTAAACTCTTTAGCTGAGTTTTCAGATATTTTAATAAACACCGTGGACTTCTCCAGAGTGGCTCTTGGCAATTTACATCCCTCCTTTCAGCGTAACAAAGCTCACTGTTCCACACGACTGTGCTGCATTTCTAGATTTTACATTTTTGGGGGATGTTCTGTTTCACCATTGGCAAATGAGACTTATTTGTAGTCTGGCTTTGCATTGCCCACTTGATTCGTTGGCCAAAAAGTGCGTATGTGTGTTTTCGTGAATATATTGAGGAAAAAACGCATCTGCCCTTTTTGCCAAGGGCTTCATTGTAGAAGTTGTGCCACATTTCCTGTGCTTAAAATGTGATTCCTATCTACCTCTTCAAATATGTTTCCTGCAGTCCTACCTCAATTTCCGGTCCTCCTCGTTTCCTTCCCTCAACAGATTGTTGGAAGATAGTGGTCCATTATAACTCTGAAAGTTTGTGAATTCCTGAGACGCTGAGCTCCATTTTTTAACTCGCATTTTTTCTGAGCTTGCCACAGAACCGTAGCCTGGCTTCAGGCACTATCTTGGTTCTGGGGCTGCAGAATGAGGTTTGGGTTAACTCTTCTTCGTGATGGGAAATTAGACTGCCATGTGCCCGTCCAAATGCTTACAGCAAATCTCTTGTTACTTCCACCTCTTCCCATTCATCCTCCACAAAATTTCTGAACAGTTTGAAACATGAGGTTAAATATGCTGATTCTCCAAGAAGGGAGATTAATACTAAAGTGACTGGAATGGGAAACCCGCCAGAAGGAGAGGAAAAAAGAGGAGGGTTTTATAAAGCTGTCTGGATCACACGTTGTCCCATCCTCTGGGTTTCCCATGCATGTTTTAGCTGTCATAAGATTCCCTTGAATCTAGAGTGTTGGGACCCTTGGAATGGGTTGCATGCATTATTGCTTTAAATGGTCTGCATTTGCTCACAACCTCACCAATGCTCTCAGCCCCAAGTGTCCAACGTTATGTCTCATCCTCCTGTGGGTGTAGATTGGGTCAATCCAGGTTGCTTCAGAGATCCTGAATGAATTTTGTTGTTTTTGTGTATTGTTTTTGAAATTAATTTTTATAATGGGGTTGAGCTGATTTTCCCTGCCGTGTTTATGCCACTCTATACACGTTTGATTCGCTTACAGACATATTTGAATACATAGGAATTAAACTTCATACTAGTCAGATATATTCCTCTGCAGGGAATAGGGGATGTTGAGTCCAGTTCACTGAGCAAGGAGTAGGTCTTGTCTATTACACGTTTGGTTTATGGAACTGTACGTGTGCTAATATCAAACTCGGGTGTTTTGCATCACCCCACCTCACCTTTCGCTTTAAGCAGATATAAGAGTTTTTTTTCTAAATGTGAGACTGTGTTCTGTTTTCTAATTCAGCTCATGTGTAGCCATGTTTACACACCCTTCATAAGTGATATCTTATGATAAGTTTCTTTTTCTGTGTTACTTATTTCACTTAGAAACATCGTACCTAAATCCAGTCATTATGCTGCTACTGGCTGTATGACATTGATTCCATGGCTGCGGCATATCCAATAGTATGTAAGTACCACAACTTTTTTCTTTCCTGGGATATTTAAGGTGTACTGAAGTCGATTTTCTTGTAAATGGAGCAGCCCTAAACTTTGGTGTAGCTGTCTCTTGTTGATTTTCTCTTTACCCCATGTATTAGCCCATGAGTGGAAGTACCCTAGGCTCTGTAGCTCTGTTTTTAAATGTTTCAGGAAACACCATGGACTTCTCCAGAGTGGCTCTTGTCAATTTCCATCCCGCCTATCATTGTCAAAAGACTCCCTCTTCCACGCAGCAGTGCTGCCTTTCTAGTTTTTACAATTCTTTAGGATGTGCTGTTTAACCGGTTGGACATGAGACTAATTTGTAGTGAGGATTTGCCATTGCCCTCTTGCTTGGTTGGCCAAAAAGTGTATATGCGTGTTTCCTTGAATATATTGCAGGAAACCACATACGCCATTTTTGGCCAAGTGCATCATTGTCAAAAGTGGGCCGCTTTTCCTGTGCTTAAAATGCGATTCCAATCTACATCTTGAAATATGTTTCCTGTAATCCTGCCTCGAATTAAAGTACTCCTCGTTTCCTTCCATCAACAGATTTTTGGACGATAGTTGTCCATTATATCTCTGCAGGTTTGTGAATTCCAGAGAACCTGAGCTCAGTTTTTCAACTCGCTTTGTTTGTGAGCTGGCCACAAACCCACAGGACTGTGTCAGGCCATATCCGTGTTCTGCTGCAGGAGGCTGAGCATTTTGTTAAATATTCTTCATGATGGGAAATTAGAGGGGCGTGTGACCGTCCAAATGTTACAGAATGTCTCTCATTGGTTCCGCCTATTCCCTTTTAATCTCCACACAAATTGCAAACTGTGTGAAACAGGAGGTTAAAGGCACTGACTCTCTAAGGGGGGAAATTTATAGTAAAGTGGCTGGAATGGTGAACCCGAGCACAAGGAGAGGATAAAGGAGGTGTATTTTAGAAAGATGTCCGGGTCACACGTTGTCCCATCCTCTGGGTTTCCCAAGCATGTTTTAGCTGTAATAAGATACATTGGGCCCCAGAGAGGTGGCACCCAAGGAATGGGTGGCACTCAGTATTGCTTTAAATGGTCTGCATTTGCTCACTCAACCTCACCAATCTTCTCAGCCCCAAGTGTCCAGCCTTATGTCTCATCCAGCTGTGGGTGTAGATGTGGTCAGTCCCAGTTGCATCAGAGCCCCTTAACAAATTCTGTAAGGATTTCACTGTTTTTGTGTTTTAGTTTGATATTTATTTTTATAATGGGGTTGAGCTGATTTTCACTGCCGTGTTTATGTCACTCTATACACTCTTGATTCCCTTATGGAGACATATTAATACATAGGTATTAAGATTCTTACTAGTCAGATATATTAATCTGAAGGAATAGGGGATGTTGAGTTCAGTTCACTGAGCAAGGAGTAAGTCTTGTCTACTACACATTTGTTTTATGCAACGCTACCTGTGCTAATATCAAACTCTGGTTTTATGCATCAACCCACCTCACCTTTCCCCTTAAGCAGGCATAAGTGTGTTTTATTTTTTTTTCTAAATGTGAGACTCTGTTCTGTTTTCTAATTCAGCTCATGTGTAGCCATGTTTACATTCCCTTCATAAGTGATATCTTATGATAAGTTTCTTTTTCTGTGTTACTTATTTCACTTAGAAACCTCGTACCTAAATCCAGTCATTATGCTGCTATTGCCTTTATGACATTGATTCCATGGCTGAGGGATATCCCATAGTACGTAAGTACCACAACTTCTTTATCCACTTTTATTTTTCCTGGGATATTTGAGGTGTACTTAAGTGGATTTCTTTGTAAACAAAGCAGCCCTAAACTTTGGGGTGGCTGTTTCTTGTTGATTTTCAGTTTTCCCAATGTATATGCCCATGAGTGGAAGTACCCTAAACTCCTCAGCTCAGTTTTCAGATGTTTGAGGAAACACAGTGGACTTCTCCAGAGTGGCTCTTGGCAAGTTACATCCCTCCCATCAGTGTAACAAGGCTTACTGTTCCACACGTCTGTGCTGCATTTCTAGATTTTACCATTTTTTTTGGATATTCTGTTGGACCATTGGCAAATGAGAGTTATTTGTAGTCCGTTTTTGCATTGCCCACTTGATTCGTTTGCCAAAAAGCGCATATGCGTGTTTTCTTGAATATATTGAGGAAAAAACGCATCCGCCCTTTTGGCCAATTGCATCATTGTTGAAGTTGTGCCACATTTCCTGTGCCTAAAAGGTGATTCCTATCTACCTCTTCAAATATGTTTCCTGCAGTCCTGCCTCAATTTCCATTCCTCCTCATTTCCTTCCCTCAACAGAGTTTTGCACAATAGTTGTCCATTATAAGTCTGAAAGTTTGTAATTTCCTGAGACCCTGAGCTCCATTTTTTAACTTGCTTTTTTTCTGAGCTTGCCACAGACCCGTAGCCTGGCTTCAGGCCCTATCTGGGTTCTGGGGTGGCAGCATGAGTTTTGGGTTAACTCTTCTTCGTGATGGGAAATTAGAGTGCCATGTGCCCGTCCAAATGCTTACAGCAAATCTCTTATTACTTCCAGCTCTTCCCATTCAGCCTCCACACAATTTGTGAACAGTGTGAAACATGAGGTTAAATGTGCTGATTCTCCAAGACGGGAGATTTATAGTAAAGTGAGTGGAATGGCAAACCCGAGCACAAGGAGACAAAAACGGAGAAGCGTTTTAGAAAGCTGTCCGGATCACACGCTGCCCCATCCTCTGGGTTTCCCATGCGTGTTTTAGCTGTCATAAGATTCCCTTGAAGCTAGAGTGTTGGGACCCTTGGAATGGGTTGCATGCATTATTGCTTTAAATGGTCTGCATTTGCTCACAACCTCACCAATGCTCTCAGCCCCAAGTGTCCAACGTTATGTCTCATCCACCTGTGGGTGTAGATGGGGTCAATCCAGGTTGCTTCAGAGCTCCTGAATGAATTTCGTAAGAATTTTGTTGTTTTTGTGTATTGATTTGAAATTAATTTTTATAATGGGGTTGAGCTGATTTTCCCTGCCGTGTTTATGCCACTCTATACACGTTTGATTCCCTTACAGACATATTTGAATACATAGGAATTAAACTTCATACTAGTCAGATATATTCCTCTGCAGGGAATAGGGGATGTTGAGTCCAGTTCACTGAGCAAGGAGTAGGTCTTGTCTATTACACGTTTGGTTTATGGAACCGTACGTGTGCTAATATCAAACTCGGGTGTTTTGCATCACCCCACCTCACCTTTCGCTTTAAGCAGATATGAGTTTTATTTTTTTTTCTAAATGTGAGACTCTGTTCTGTTTTCTAATTCAGCTCGTGTGTAGCCATGTTTACCTTCCCTTCATAAGTGATATCTTATGATAAGTTTCTTTTTCTGTGTTACTTATTTCACTTAGAAACATCGTACCTAAATCCAGTCATTATGCTGCTACTGGCTTTATGACATTGATTCCATGGCTGAGGGATATCCCATAGTATATAAGTACCACAACTTTTTTCTTCCCTGGGATATTTAAGGTGAACTGAAATCGTTTTTCTTATAAACGGAGCAGCCGTAAACATTGGTGTTGCTGTTTCTTGTTGATTTTCTGTTTGCCCAATGTATTAGCCTAGGAGTGGAAGTACCCTAGGCTCTGTAGCTCTGTTTTTAGATGTTTCAGGAAACACCATGGACTTCTCCAGAGTGGCTCTTGTCAATTTACATCCCTCTCATCATTGTCAAAAGACTCCCTGTTCCACACATCTGTGCTGCCTTTCTAGTTTCTACAATTCTTTTGGATGTTCTGCTTAACCGGTTGGAAATGAGACTACTTTGTAGTGAGGATTTGCATTGCCCACTTGCTTGGTTGGCCAAAAAGTGCATATGCGTGTTTCCTTGAATATATTGCGGGAAACCACATATGCCATTTTTGGCCAAGTGCATCATTGTCAAAATTGGGCCGCGTTTCCTGTGCTTAAAATGCGATTCCAATCTACTTCTTGAAATATGTTTCCTGTAATCCTGCCTCGAATTAAAGTCTTCCTCGTTTCCTTCCATCTACAGATTTTTGGACGATAGTTGTCCATTATATCTCTGCAGGATTGTGAATTCCAGAGAACCTGAGCTCAGTTTTTTAACTCGCTTTGTTTGTGAGCTGGCCACAAACACGCAGGATTGCGTCAGGCCATATCCGTGTTCTGCTGCAGCAGGCTGAGCATTTGGTTAAATATTTTTCGTGATGGGAAATTAGAGGGGCGTGTGCCCGTCCAAATGCTTACAGCATGTCTCTCATTGGTTCCCCCTATTCCCTTTTAATCTCCACACAAATTGAAAACTGTGTGACACAGGAGGTTAAACGCACTGACTCTCTCAGCGGGGAGATTTATAGTAAAGTGGCTGGAATGGTGAACCCGAGCACAAGGAGAGGATAAAGGAGGTGTATTTTAGAAAGATGTCTGGGTCACACGTTGTCCCATCCTCTGGGTTTCCCATGCATGTTTTAGCTGTAATAAGATTCCCTGGACCCCAGAGAGTTGGGACCCAAGGAATAGGTTGCACAGATTTTTGCTTTAAATGGTCTGCATTTGCTCACATAACCTCACCAATTTTCTCAGCCCCAAGTGTCCAGCCTTATGTCTCATCCAGCTGTGGGTGTAGCTGTGGTCAGTCCCAATTGCATCAGAGCCCCTTAACAAATTCTGTAAGGATTTCGCTGTTTTTGTGATTTAGTTTGAAATTTATATTTATATTGGGGTTGAGCTGATTTTCACTGCCGTGTTTATGCCATTCTGTACACTCTTGATTCCCTTAAGGAGACATATCAACACATAGGTATTAAGATTCTTACTAGTCAGATATATTTATCGGCAGGGAATAGGGGATGTTGAGTTCAGTTCACTGAGCAAGGTGTAGTTCTTGTCTACTACACATTTGTTTTATGGAACGCTACCTGTGCTAATATCAAACTCTGGTTTTATGCACCAACGCACCTCACCTTTCCTCTTAAGCAGGCATAAGTGTGGTTTTTTTTTTCTAAATGTGAGACTCTGTTCTGTTTTCTAATTCAGCTCATGTGTAGCCATGTTTACATTCCCTTCATAAGTGATATCTTATGATGAGTTTCTTTTTCTGTGTAACTTTTTTCCCTTAGAATCATCGTACCTTACTCCAGTCATTATGCTGCTACTGACTTGATGACATTGATTCCATGGCTGAGGGATATCCCATAGTACGTAAGTACCACAACTTCTTTATCTACTTTTCTCTTTCCTGGGATATTTGTGGTGTACTGAAGTGCATTTTTTTGTAAACAAAGCAGCCCTAAAGTTTGGGGTGGCTGTTTCTTGTTGATTTTCAGTTTTCCCAATGTATACGCCTATGAGTGGAAGTACCCTAAACTCTTTAGCTCAGTTTTCAGATATTTTAATAAACACCGTGGACTTCTCCAGAGTGGCTCTTGGCAATTTACATCCCTCCTTTCAGCGTAACAAAGCTCACTGTTCCACACGACTGTGCTGCATTTCTAGATTTTACATTTTTTGGGGATGTTCTGTTTCACCATTGGCAAATGAGACTTATTTGTAGTCTGGCTTTGCATTGCCCACTTGATTCGTTGGCCAAAAAGTGCGTATGTGTGTTTTCGTGAATATATTGAGGAAAAAACGCATCTGCCCTTTTTGCCAAGGGCTTCATTGTCGAAGTTGTGCCACATTTCCTGTGCTTAAAATGTGATTCCTATCTACCTCTTCAAATATGTTTCCTGCAGTCCTACCTCAATTTCCGGTCCTCCTCGTTTCCTTCCCTCAACAGATTGTTGGAAGATAGTGGTCCATTATAACTCTGAAAGTTTGTGAATTCCTGAGACGCTGAGCTCCATTTTTTAACTCGCATTTTTTCTGAGCTTGCCACAGAACCGTAGCCTGGCTTCAGGCACTATCTTGGTTCTGGGGCTGCAGAATGAGGTTTGGGTTAACTCTTCTTCGTGATGGGAAATTAGACTGCCATGTGCCCGTCCAAATGCTTACAGCAAATCTCTTGTTACTTCCACCTCTTCCCATTCATCCTCCACAAAATTTCTGAACAGTTTGAAACATGAGGTTAAATATGCTGATTCTCCAAGAAGGGAGATTAATACTAAAGTGACTGGAATGGGAAACCCGCCAGAAGGAGAGGAAAAAAGAGGAGGGTTTTATAAAGCTGTCTGGATCACACGTTGTCCCATCCTCTGGGTTTCCCATGCATGTTTTAGCTGTCATAAGATTCCCTTGAATCTAGAGTGTTGGGACCCTTGGAATGGGTTGCATGCATTATTGCTTTAAATGGTCTGCATTTGCTCACAACCTCACCAATGCTCTCAGCCCCAAGTGTCCAACGTTATGTCTCATCCTCCTGTGGGTGTAGATTGGGTCAATCCAGGTTGCTTCAGAGATCCTGAATGAATTTTGTAAGAATTTTGTTGTTTTTGTGTATTGTTTTTGAAATTAATTTTTATAATGGGGTTGAGCTGATTTTCCCTGCCGTGTTTATGCCACTCTATACACGTTTGATTCGCTTACAGACATATTTGAATACATAGGAATTAAACTTCATACTAGTCAGATATATTCCTCTGCAGGGAATAGGGGATGTTGAGTCCAGTTCACTGAGCAAGGAGTAGGTCTTGTCTATTACACGTTTGGTTTATGGAACTGTACGTGTGCTAATATCAAACTCGGGTGTTTTGCATCACCCCACCTCACCTTTTGCTTTAAGCAGATATAAGAGTTTTTTTTTCTAAATGTGAGACTGTGTTCTGTTTTCTAATTCAGCTCATGTGTAGCCATGTTTACACACCCTTCATAAGTGATATCTTATGATAAGTTTCTTTTTCTGTGTTACTTATTTCACTTAGAAACATCGTACCTAAATCCAGTCATTATGCTGCTACTGGCTGTATGACATTGATTCCATGGCTGCGGCATATCCAATAGTATGTAAGTACCACAACTTTTTTCTTTCCTGGGATATTTAAGGTGTACTGAAGTCGATTTTCTTGTAAATGGAGCAGCCCTAAACTTTGGTGTAGCTGTCTCTTGTTGATTTTCTCTTTACCCCATGTATTAGCCCATGAGTGGAAGTACCCTAGGCTCTGTAGGTCTGTTTTTAAATGTTTCAGGAAACACCATGGACTTCTCCAGAGTGGCTCTTGTCAATTTCCATCCCGCCTATCATTGTCAAAAGACTCCCTCTTCCACGCAGCAGTGCTGCCTTTCTAGTTTTTACAATTCTTTAGGATGTGCTGTTTAACCGGTTGGACATGAGACTAATTTGTAGTGAGGATTTGCCATTGCCCTCTTGCTTGGTTGGCCAAAAAGTGTATATGCGTGTTTCCTTGAATATATTGCAGGAAACCACATACGCCATTTTTGGCCAAGTGCATCATTGTCAAAAGTGGGCCGCTTTTCCTGTGCTTAAAATGCGATTCCAATCTACATCTTGAAATATGTTCCCTGTAATCCTGCCTCGAATTAAAGTACTCCTCGTTTCCTTCCATCAACAGATTTTTGGACGATAGTTGTCCATTATATCTCTGCAGGTTTGTGAATTCCAGAGAACCTGAGCTCAGTTTTTCAACTCGCTTTGTTTGTGAGCTGGCCACAAACCCACAGGACTGTGTCAGGCCATATCCGTGTTCTGCTGCAGGAGGCTGAGCATTTTGTTAAATATTCTTCATGATGGGAAATTAGAGGGGCGTGTGCCCGTCCAAATGTTACAGAATGTCTCTCATTGGTTCCGCCTATTCCCTTTTAATCTCCACACAAATTGCAAACTGTGTGAAACAGGAGGTTAAAGGCACTGACTCTCTAAGGGGGGAAATTTATAGTAAAGTGGCTGGAATGGTGAACCCGAGCACAAGGAGAGGATAAAGGAGGTGTATTTTAGAAAGATGTCCGGGTCACACGTTGTCCCATCCTCTGGGTTTCCCAAGCATGTTTTAGCTGTAATAAGATACATTGGGCCCCAGAGAGGTGGCACCCAAGGAATGGGTGGCACTCAGTATTGCTTTAAATGGTCTGCATTTGCTCACTCAACCTCACCAATCTTCTCAGCCCCAAGTGTCCAGCCTTATGTCTCATCCAGCTGTGGGTGTAGATGTGGTCAGTCCCAGTTGCATCAGAGCCCCTTAACAAATTCTGTAAGGATTTCACTGTTTTTGTGTTTTAGTTTGATATTTATTTTTATAATGGGGTTGAGCTGATTTTCACTGCCGTGTTTATGTCACTCTATACACTCTTGATTCCCTTATGGAGACATATTAATACATAGGTATTAAGATTCTTACTAGTCAGATATATTAATCTGAAGGAATAGGGGATGTTGAGTTCAGTTCACTGAGCAAGGAGTAAGTCTTGTCTACTACACATTTGTTTTATGCAACGCTACCTGTGCTAATATCAAACTCTGGTTTTATGCATCAACCCACCTCACCTTTCCCCTTAAGCAGGCATAAGTGTGTTTTATTTTTTTTCTAAATGTGAGACTCTGTTCTGTTTTCTAATTCAGCTCATGTGTAGCCATGTTTACATTCCCTTCATAAGTGATATCTTATGATAAGTTTCTTTTTCTGTGTTACTTATTTCACTTAGAAACCTCGTACCTAAATCCAGTCATTATGCTGCTATTGCCTTTATGACATTGATTCCATGGCTGAGGGATATCCCATAGTACGTAAGTACCACAACTTCTTTATCCACTTTTATTTTTCCTGGGATATTTGAGGTGTACTTAAGTGGATTTCTTTGTAAACAAAGCAGCCCTAAACTTTGGGGTGGCTGTTTCTTGTTGATTTTCAGTTTTCCCAATGTATATGCCCATGAGTGGAAGTACCCTAAACTCCTCAGCTCAGTTTTCAGATGTTTGAGGAAACACAGTGGACTTCTCCAGAGTGGCTCTTGGCAAGTTACATCCCTCCCATCAGTGTAACAAGGCTTACTGTTCCACACGTCTGTGCTGCATTTCTAGATTTTACCATTTTTTTTGGATATTCTGTTGGACCATTGGCAAATGAGAGTTATTTGTAGTCCGTTTTTGCATTGCCCACTTGATTCGTTTGCCAAAAAGCGCATATGCGTGTTTTCTTGAATATATTGAGGAAAAAACGCATCCGCCCTTTTGGCCAATTGCATCATTGTTGAAGTTGTGCCACATTTCCTGTGCCTAAAAGGTGATTCCTATCTACCTCTTCAAATATGTTTCCTGCAGTCCTGCCTCAATTTCCATTCCTCCTCATTTCCTTCCCTCAACAGATTTTTGCACAATAGTTGTCCATTATAAGTCTGAAAGTTTGTAATTTCCTGAGACCCTGAGCTCCATTTTTTAACTTGCTTTTTCTCTGAGCTTGCCACAGACCCGTAGCCTGGCTTCAGGCCCTATCTGGGTTCTGGGATGGCAGCATGAGTTTTGGGTTAACTCTTCTTCGTGATGGGAAATTAGAGTGCCATGTGCCCGTCCAAATGCTTACAGCAAATCTCTTATTACTTCCACCTCTTCCCATTCAGCCTCCACACAATTTGTGAACAGTGTGAAACATGAGGTTAAATGTGCTGATTCTCCAAGACGGGAGATTTATAGTAAAGTGAGTGGAATGGCAAACCCGAGCACAAGGAGACAAAAACGGAGAAGCGTTTTAGAAAGCTGTCCGGATCACACGCTGCCCCATCCTCTGGGTTTCCCATGCGTGTTTTAGCTGTCATAAGATTCCCTTGAAGCTAGAGTGTTGGGACCCTTGGAATGGGTTGCATGCATTATTGCTTTAAATGGTCTGCATTTGCTCACAACGTCACCAATGCTCTCAGCCCCAAGTGTCCAACGTTATGTCTCATCCACCTGTGGGTGTAGATGGGGTCAATCCAGGTTGCTTCAGAGCTCCTGAATGAATTTCGTAAGAATTTTGTTGTTTTTGTGTATTGTTTTTGAAATTAATTTTTATAATGGGGTTGAGCTGATTTTCCCTGCCGTGTTTATGCCACTCTATACACGTTTGATTCCCTTACAGACATATTTGAATACATAGGAATTAAACTTCATACTAGTCAGATATATTCCTCTGCAGGGAATAGGGGATGTTGAGTCCAGTTCACTGAGCAAGGAGTAGGTCTTGTCTATTACACGTTTGGTTTATGGAACCGTACGTGTGCTAATATCAAACTCGGGTGTTTTGCATCACCCCACCTCACCTTTCGCTTTAAGCAGATATGAGTTTTATTTTTTTTTCTAAATGTGAGACTCTGTTCTGTTTTCTAATTCAGCTCGTGTGTAGCCATGTTTACCTTCCCTTCATAAGTGATATCTTATGATAAGTTTCTTTTTCTGTGTTACTTATTTCACTTAGAAACATCGTACCTAAATCCAGTCATTATGCTGCTACTGGCTTTATGACATTGATTCCATGGCTGAGGGATATCCCATAGTATATAAGTACCACAACTTTTTTCTTCCCTGGGATATTTAAGGTGAACTGAAATCGTTTTTCTTATAAACGGAGCAGCCCTAAACATTGGTGTTGCTGTTTCTTGTTGATTTTCTGTTTGCCCAATGTATTAGCCTAGGAGTGGAAGTACCCTAGGCTCTGTAGCTCTGTTTTTAGATGTTTCAGGAAACACCATGGACTTCTCCAGAGTGGCTCTTGTCAATTTACATCCCTCTCATCATTGTCAAAAGACTCCCTGTTCCACACATCTGTGCTGCCTTTCTAGTTTCTACAATTCTTTTGGATGTTCTGCTTAACCGGTTGGAAATGAGACTACTTTGTAGTGAGGATTTGCATTGCCCACTTGCTTGGTTGGCCAAAAAGTGCATATGCGTGTTTCCTTGAATATATTGCGGGAAACCACATATGCCATTTTTGGCCAAGTGCATCATTGTCAAAATTGGGCCGCGTTTCCTGTGCTTAAAATGCGATTCCAATCTACTTCTTGAAATATGTTTCCTGTAATCCTGCCTCGAATTAAAGTCTTCCTCGTTTCCTTCCATCTACAGATTTTTGGACGATAGTTGTCCATTATATCTCTGCAGGATTGTGAATTCCAGAGAACCTGAGCTCAGTTTTTTAACTCGCTTTGTTTGTGAGCTGGCCACAAACACGCAGGATTGCGTCAGGCCATATCCGTGTTCTGCTGCAGCAGGCTGAGCATTTGGTTAAATATTTTTCGTGATGGGAAATTAGAGGGGCGTGTGCCCGTCCAAATGCTTACAGCATGTCTCTCATTGGTTCCCCCTATTCCCTTTTAATCTCCACACAAATTGAAAACTGTGTGACACAGGAGGTTAAACGCACTGACTCTCTCAGCGGGGAGATTTATAGTAAAGTGGCTGGAATGGTGAACCCGAGCACAAGGAGAGGATAAAGGAGGTGTATTTTAGAAAGATGTCTGGGTCACACGTTGTCCCATCCTCTGGGTTTCCCATGCATGTTTTAGCTGTAATAAGATTCCCTGGACCCCAGAGAGTTGGGACCCAAGGAATAGGTTGCACAGATTTTTGCTTTAAATGGTCTGCATTTGCTCACATAAGCTCACCAATTTTCTCAGCCCCAAGTGTCCAGCCTTATGTCTCATCCAGCTGTGGGTGTAGCTGTGGTCAGTCCCAATTGCATCAGAGCCCCTTAACAAATTCTGTAAGGATTTCGCTGTTTTTGTGATTTAGTTTGAAATTTATATTTATATTGGGGTTGAGCTGATTTTCACTGCCGTGTTTATGCCATTCTGTACACTCTTGATTCCCTTAAGGAGACATATCAACACATAGGTATTAAGATTCTTACTAGTCAGATATATTTATCGGCAGGGAATAGGGGATGTTGAGTTCAGTTCACTGAGCAAGGTGTAGTTCTTGTCTACTACACATTTGTTTTATGGAACGCTACCTGTGCTAATATCAAACTCTGGTTTTATGCACCAACGCACCTCACCTTTCCTCTTAAGCAGGCATAAGTGTGGTTTTTTTTTTCTAAATGTGAGACTCTGTTCTGTTTTCTAATTCAGCTCATGTGTAGCCATGTTTACATTCCCTTCATAAGTGATATCTTATGATGAGTTTCTTTTTCTGTGTAACTTTTTTCCCTTAGAATCATCGTACCTTACTCCAGTCATTATGCTGCTACTGACTTGATGACATTGATTCCATGGCTGAGGGATATCCCATAGTACGTAAGTACCACAACTTCTTTATCTACTTTTCTCTTTCCTGGGATATTTGTGGTGTACTGAAGTGCATTTTTTTGTAAACAAAGCAGCCCTAAAGTTTGGGGTGGCTGTTTTTTGTTGATTTTCAGTTTTCCCAATGTATACGCCCATGAGTGGAAGTACCCTAAACTCTTTAGCTCAGTTTTCAGATATTTTAATAAACACCGTGGACTTCTCCAGAGTGGCTCTTGGCAATTTACATCCCTCCTTTCAGCGTAACAAAGCTCACTGTTCCACACGACTGTGCTGCATTTCTAGATTTTACATTTTTTGGGGATGTTCTGTTTCACCATTGGCAAATGAGACTTATTTGTAGTCTGGCTTTGCATTGCCCACTTGATTCGTTGGCCAAAAAGTGCGTATGTGTGTTTTCGTGAATATATTGAGGAAAAAACGCATCTGCCCTTTTTGCCAAGGGCTTCATTGTCGAAGTTGTGCCACATTTCCTGTGCTTAAAATGTGATTCCTATCTACCTCTTCAAATATGTTTCCTGCAGTCCTACCTCAATTTCCGGTCCTCCTCGTTTCCTTCCCTCAACAGATTGTTGGAAGATAGTGGTCCATTATAACTCTGAAAGTTTGTGAATTCCTGAGACGCTGAGCTCCATTTTTTAACTCGCATTTTTTCTGAGCTTGCCACAGAACCGTAGCCTGGCTTCAGGCACTATCTTGGTTCTGGGGCTGCAGAATGAGGTTTGGGTTAACTCTTCTTCATGATGGGAAATTAGACTGCCATGTGCCCGTCCAAATGCTTACAGCAAACCTCTTGTTACTTCCACCTATTCCCATTCATCCTCCACAAAATTTCTGAACAGTTTGAAACATGAGGTTAAATATGCTGATTCTCCAAGAAGGGAGATTAATACTAAAGTGACTGGAATGGGAAACCCGCCAGAAGGAGAGGAAAAAAGAGGAGGGTTTTATAAAGCTGTCTGGATCACACGTTGTCCCATCCTCTGGGTTTCCCATGCATGTTTTAGCTGTCATAAGATTCCCTTGAATCTAGAGTGTTGGGACCCTTGGAATGGGTTGCATGCATTATTGCTTTAAATGGTCTGCATTTGCTCACAACCTCACCAATGCTCTCAGCCCCAAGTGTCCAACGTTATGTCTCATCCTCCTGTGGGTGTAGATTGGGTCAATCCAGGTTGCTTCAGAGATCCTGAATGAATTTTGTAAGAATTTTGTTGTTTTTGTGTATTGTTTTTGAAATTAATTTTTATAATGGGGTTGAGCTGATTTTCCCTGCCGTGTTTATGCCACTCTATACACGTTTGATTCGCTTACAGACATATTTGAATACATAGGAATTAAACTTCATACTAGTCAGATATATTCCTCTGCAGGGAATAGGGGATGTTGAGTCCAGTTCACTGAGCAAGGAGTAGGTCTTGTCTATTACACGTTTGGTTTATGGAACTGTACGTGTGCTAATATCAAACTCGGGTGTTTTGCATCACCCCACCTCACCTTTCGCTTTAAGCAGATATAAGAGTTTTTTTTCTAAATGTGAGACTGTGTTCTGTTTTCTAATTCAGCTCATGTGTAGCCATGTTTACACACCCTTCATAAGTGATATCTTATGATAAGTTTCTTTTTCTGTGTTACTTATTTCACTTAGAAACATCGTACCTAAATCCAGTCATTATGCTGCTACTGGCTGTATGACATTGATTCCATGGCTGCGGCATATCCAATAGTATGTAAGTACCACAACTTTTTTCTTTCCTGGGATATTTAAGGTGTACTGAAGTCGATTTTCTTGTAAATGGAGCAGCCCTAAACTTTGGTGTAGCTGTCTCTTGTTGATTTTCTCTTTACCCCATGTATTAGCCCATGAGTGGAAGTACCCTAGGCTCTGTAGCTCTGTTTTTAAATGTTTCAGGAAACACCATGGACTTCTCCAGAGTGGCTCTTGTCAATTTCCATCCCGCCTATCATTGTCAAAAGACTCCCTCTTCCACGCAGCAGTGCTGCCTTTCTAGTTTTTACAATTCTTTAGGATGTGCTGTTTAACCGGTTGGACATGAGACTAATTTGTAGTGAGGATTTGCCATTGCCCTCTTGCTTGGTTGGCCAAAAAGTGTATATGCGTGTTTCCTTGAATATATTGCAGGAAACCACATACGCCATTTTTGGCCAAGTGCATCATTGTCAAAATGGGCCGCTTTTCCTGTGTTTAAAATGCGATTCCAATCTACATCTTGAAATATGTTTCCTGTAATCCTGCCTCGAATTAAAGTACTCCTCGTTTCCTTCCATCAACAGATTTTTGGACGATAGTTGTCCATTATATCTCTGCAGGTTTGTGAATTCCAGAGAACCTGAGCTCAGTTTTTCAACTCGCTTTGTTTGTGAGCTGGCCACAAACCCACAGGACTGTGTCAGGCCATATCCGTGTTCTGCTGCAGGAGGCTGAGCATTTTGTTAAATATTCTTCATGATGGGAAATTAGAGGGGCGTGTGCCCGTCCAAATCTTACAGAATGTCTCTCATTGGTTCCGCCTATTCCCTTTTAATCTCCACACAAATTGCAAACTGTGTGAAACAGGAGGTTAAAGGCACTGACTCTCTAAGGGGGGAAATTTATAGTAAAGTGGCTGGAATGGTGAACCCGAGCACAAGGAGAGGATAAAGGAGGTGTATTTTAGAAAGATGTCCGGGTCACACGTTGTCCCATCCTCTGGGTTTCCCAAGCATGTTTTAGCTGTAATAAGATACATTGGGCCCCAGAGAGGTGGCACCCAAGAAATGGGTGGCACTCAGTATTGCTTTAAATGGTCTGCATTTGCTCACTCAACCTCACCAATCTTCTCAGCCCCAAGTGTCCAGCCTTATGTCTCATCCAGCTGTGGGTGTAGATGTGGTCAGTCCCAGTTGCATCAGAGCCCCTTAACAAATTCTGTAAGGATTTCACTGTTTTTGTGTTTTAGTTTGATATTTATTTTTATAATGGGGTTGAGCTGATTTTCACTGCCGTGTTTATGTCACTCTATACACTCTTGATTCCCTTATGGAGACATATTAATACATAGGTATTAAGATTCTTACTAGTCAGATATATTAATCTGAAGGAATAGGGGATGTTGAGTTCAGTTCACTGAGCAAGGAGTAAGTCTTGTCTACTACACATTTGTTTTATGCAACGCTACCTGTGCTAATATCAAACTCTGGTTTTATGCATCAACCCACCTCACCTTTCCCCTTAAGCAGGCATAAGTGTGTTTTATTTTTTTTTCTAAATGTGAGACTCTGTTCTGTTTTCTAATTCAGCTCATGTGTAGCCATGTTTACATTCCCTTCATAAGTGATATCTTATGATAAGTTTCTTTTTCTGTGTTACTTATTTCACTTAGAAACCTCGTACCTAAATCCAGTCATTATGCTGCTATTGCCTTTATGACATTGATTCCATGGCTGAGGGATATCCCATAGTACGTAAGTACCACAACTTCTTTATCCACTTTTATTTTTCCTGGGATATTTGAGGTGTACTTAAGTGGATTTCTTTGTAAACAAAGCAGCCCTAAACTTTGGGGTGGCTGTTTCTTGTTGATTTTCAGTTTTCCCAATGTATATGCCCATGAGTGGAAGTACCCTAAACTCCTCAGCTCAGTTTTCAGATGTTTGAGGAAACACAGTGGACTTCTCCAGAGTGGCTCTTGGCAAGTTACATCCCTCCCATCAGTGTAACAAGGCTTACTGTTCCACACGTCTGTGCTGCATTTCTAGATTTTACCATTTTTTTTGGATATTCTGTTGGACCATTGGCAAATGAGAGTTATTTGTAGTCCGTTTTTGCATTGCCCACTTGATTCGTTTGCCAAAAAGCGCATATGCGTGTTTTCTTGAATATATTGAGGAAAAAACGCATCCGCCCTTTTGGCCAATTGCATCATTGTTGAAGTTGTGCCACATTTCCTGTGCCTAAAAGGTGATTCCTATCTACCTCTTCAAATATGTTTCCTGCAGTCCTGCCTCAATTTCCATTCCTCCTCATTTCCTTCCCTCAACAGATTTTTGCACAATAGTTGTCCATTATAAGTCTGAAAGTTTGTAATTTCCTGAGACCCTGAGCTCCATTTTTTAACTTGCTTTTTCTCTGAGCTTGCCACAGACCCGTAGCCTGGCTTCAGGCCCTATCTGGGTTCTGGGATGGCAGCATGAGTTTTGGGTTAACTCTTCTTCGTGATGGGAAATTAGAGTGCCATGTGCCCGTCCAAATGCTTACAGCAAATCTCTTATTACTTCCACCTCTTCCCATTCAGCCTCCACACAATTTGTGAACAGTGTGAAACATGAGGTTAAATGTGCTGATTCTCCAAGACGGGAGATTTATAGTAAAGTGAGTGGAATGGCAAACCCGAGCACAAGGAGACAAAAACGGAGAAGCGTTTTAGAAAGCTGTCCGGATCACACGCTGCCCCATCCTCTGGGTTTCCCATGCGTGTTTTAGCTGTCATAAGATTCCCTTGAAGCTAGAGTGTTGGGACCCTTGGAATGGGTTGCATGCATTATTGCTTTAAATGGTCTGCATTTGCTCACAACCTCACCAATGCTCTCAGCCCCAAGTGTCCAACGTTATGTCTCATCCACCTGTGGGTGTAGATGGGGTCAATCCAGGTTGCTTCAGAGCTCCTGAATGAATTTCGTAAGAATTTTGTTGTTTTTGTGTATTGTTTTTGAAATTAATTTTTATAATGGGGTTGAGCTGATTTTCCCTGCCGTGTTTATGCCACTCTATACACGTTTGATTCCCTTACAGACATATTTGAATACATAGGAATTAAACTTCATACTAGTCAGATATATTCCTCTGCAGGGAATAGGGGATGTTGAGTCCAGTTCACTGAGCAAGGAGTAGGTCTTGTCTATTACACGTTTGGTTTATGGAACCGTACGTGTGCTAATATCAAACTCGGGTGTTTTGCATCACCCCACCTCACCTTTCGCTTTAAGCAGATATAAGAGTTTTATTTTTTTTTCTAAATGTGAGACTCTGTTCTGTTTTCTAATTCAGCTCGTGTGTAGCCATGTTTACCTTCCCTTCATAAGTGATATCTTATGATAAGTTTCTTTTTCTGTGTTACTTATTTCACTTAGAAACATCGTACCTAAATCCAGTCATTATGCTGCTACTGGCTTTATGACATTGATTCCATGGCTGAGGGATATCCCATAGTATATAAGTACCACAACTTTTTTCTTTCCTGGGATATTTAAGGTGAACTGAAATCGTTTTTCTTATAAACGGAGCAGCCCTAAACATTGGTGTTGCTGTTTCTTGTTGATTTTCTGTTTGCCCAATGTATTAGCCTAGGAGTGGAAGTACCCTAGGCTCTGTAGCTCTGTTTTTAGATGTTTCAGGAAACACCATGGACTTCTCCAGAGTGGCTCTTGTCAATTTACATCCCTCTCATCATTGTCAAAAGACTCCCTGTTCCACACATCTGTGCTGCCTTTCTAGTTTCTACAATTCTTTTGGATGTTCTGCTTAACCGGTTGGAAATGAGACTACTTTGTAGTGAGGATTTGCATTGCCCACTTGCTTGGTTGGCCAAAAAGTGCATATGCGTGTTTCCTTGAATATATTGCGGGAAACCACATATGCCATTTTTGGCCAAGTGCATCATTGTCAAAATTGGGCCGCGTTTCCTGTGCTTAAAATGCGATTCCAATCTACTTCTTGAAATATGTTTCCTGTAATCCTGCCTCGAATTAAAGTCTTCCTCGTTTCCTTCCATCTACAGATTTTTGGACGATAGTTGTCCATTATATCTCTGCAGGATTGTGAATTCCAGAGAACCTGAGCTCAGTTTTTTAACTCGCTTTGTTTGTGAGCTGGCCACAAACACGCAGGATTGCGTCAGGCCATATCCGTGTTCTGCTGCAGCAGGCTGAGCATTTGGTTAAATATTTTTCGTGATGGGAAATTAGAGGGGCGTGTGCCCGTCCAAATGCTTACAGCATGTCTCTCATTGGTTCCCCCTATTCCCTTTTAATCTCCACACAAATTGAAAACTGTGTGACACAGGAGGTTAAACGCACTGACTCTCTCAGCGGGGAGATTTATAGTAAAGTGGCTGGAATGGTGAACCCGAGCACAAGGAGAGGATAAAGGAGGTGTATTTTAGAAAGATGTCTGGGTCACACGTTGTCCCATCCTCTGGGTTTCCCATGCATGTTTTAGCTGTAATAAGATTCCCTGGACCCCAGAGAGTTGGGACCCAAGGAATAGGTTGCACAGATTTTTGCTTTAAATGGTCTGCATTTGCTCACATAAGCTCACCAATTTTCTCAGCCCCAAGTGTCCAGCCTTATGTCTCATCCAGCTGTGGGTGTAGCTGTGGTCAGTCCCAATTGCATCAGAGCCCCTTAACAAATTCTGTAAGGATTTCGCTGTTTTTGTGATTTAGTTTGAAATTTATATTTATATTGGGGTTGAGCTGATTTTCACTGCCGTGTTTATGCCATTCTGTACACTCTTGATTCCCTTAAGGAGACATATCAACACATAGGTATTAAGATTCTTACTAGTCAGATATATTTATCGGCAGGGAATAGGGGATGTTGAGTTCAGTTCACTGAGCAAGGTGTAGTTCTTGTCTACTACACATTTGTTTTATGGAACGCTACCTGTGCTAATATCAAACTCTGGTTTTATGCACCAACGCACCTCACCTTTCCTCTTAAGCAGGCATAAGTGTGTTTTTTTTTTCTAAATGTGAGACTCTGTTCTGTTTTCTAATTCAGCTCATGTGTAGCCATGTTTACATTCCCTTCATAAGTGATATCTTATGATGAGTTTCTTTTTCTGTGTAACTTTTTTCCCTTAGAATCATCGTACCTTACTCCAGTCATTATGCTGCTACTGACTTGATGACATTGATTCCATGGCTGAGGGATATCCCATAGTACGTAAGTACCACAACTTCTTTATCTACTTTTCTCTTTCCTGGGATATTTGTGGTGTACTGAAGTGCATTTTTTTGTAAACAAAGCAGCCCTAAAGTTTGGGGTGGCTGTTTTTTGTTGATTTTCAGTTTTCCCAATGTATACGCCTATGAGTGGAAGTACCCTAAACTCTTTAGCTCAGTTTTCAGATATTTTAATAAACACCGTGGACTTCTCCAGAGTGGCTCTTGGCAATTTACATCCCTCCTTTCAGCGTAACAAAGCTCACTGTTCCACACGACTGTGCTGCATTTCTAGATTTTACATTTTTTTGGGATGTTCTGTTTCACCATTGGCAAATGAGACTTATTTGTAGTCTGGCTTTGCATTGCCCACTTGATTCGTTGGCCAAAAAGTGCGTATGTGTGTTTTCGTGAATATATTGAGGAAAAAACGCATCTGCCCTTTTTGCCAAGGGCTTCATTGTCGAAGTTGTGCCACATTTCCTGTGCTTAAAATGTGATTCCTATCTACCTCTTCAAATATGTTTCCTGCAGTCCTACCTCAATTTCCGGTCCTCCTCGTTTCCTTCCCTCAACAGATTGTTGGAAGATAGTGGTCCATTATAACTCTGAAAGTTTGTGAATTCCTGAGACGCTGAGCTCCATTTTTTAACTCGCATTTTTTCTGAGCTTGCCACAGAACCGTAGCCTGGCTTCAGGCACTATCTTGGTTCTGGGGCTGCAGAATGAGGTTTGGGTTAACTCTTCTTCGTGATGGGAAATTAGACTGCCATGTGCCCGTCCAAATGCTTACAGCAAACCTCTTGTTACTTCCACCTCTTCCCATTCATCCTCCACAAAATTTCTGAACAGTTTGAAACATGAGGTTAAATATGCTGATTCTCCAAGAAGGGAGATTAATACTAAAGTGACTGGAATGGGAAACCCGCCAGAAGGAGAGGAAAAAAGAGGAGGGTTTTATAAAGCTGTCTGGATCACACGTTGTCCCATCCTCTGGGTTTCCCATGCATGTTTTAGCTGTCATAAGATTCCCTTGAATCTAGAGTGTTGGGACCCTTGGAATGGGTTGCATGCATTATTGCTTTAAATGGTCTGCATTTGCTCACAACCTCACCAATGCTCTCAGCCCCAAGTGTCCAACGTTATGTCTCATCCTCCTGTGGGTGTAGATTGGGTCAATCCAGGTTGCTTCAGAGATCCTGAATGAATTTTGTAAGAATTTTGTTGTTTTTGTGTATTGTTTTTGAAATTAATTTTTATAATGGGGTTGAGCTGATTTTCCCTGCCGTGTTTATGCCACTCTATACACGTTTGATTCGCTTACAGACATATTTGAATACATAGGAATTAAACTTCATACTAGTCAGATATATTCCTCTGCAGGGAATAGGGGATGTTGAGTCCAGTTCACTGAGCAAGGAGTAGGTCTTGTCTATTACACGTTTGGTTTATGGAACTGTACGTGTGCTAATATCAAACTCGGGTGTTTTGCATCACCCCACCTCACCTTTCGCTTTAAGCAGATATAAGAGTTTTTTTTCTAAATGTGAGACTGTGTTCTGTTTTCTAATTCAGCTCATGTGTAGCCATGTTTACACACCCTTCATAAGTGATATCTTATGATAAGTTTCTTTTTCTGTGTTACTTATTTCACTTAGAAACATCGTACCTAAATCCAGTCATTATGCTGCTACTGGCTGTATGACATTGATTCCATGGCTGCGGCATATCCAATAGTATGTAAGTACCACAACTTTTTTCTTTCCTGGGATATTTAAGGTGTACTGAAGTCGATTTTCTTGTAAATGGAGCAGCCCTAAACTTTGGTGTAGCTGTCTCTTGTTGATTTTCTCTTTACCCCATGTATTAGCCCATGAGTGGAAGTACCCTAGGCTCTGTAGCTCTGTTTTTAAATGTTTCAGGAAACACCATGGACTTCTCCAGAGTGGCTCTTGTCAATTTCCATCCCGCCTATCATTGTCAAAAGACTCCCTCTTCCACGCAGCAGTGCTGCCTTTCTAGTTTTTACAATTCTTTAGGATGTGCTGTTTAACCGGTTGGACATGAGACTAATTTGTAGTGAGGATTTGCCATTGCCCTCTTGCTTGGTTGGCCAAAAAGTGTATATGCGTGTTTCCTTGAATATATTGCAGGAAACCACATACGCCATTTTTGGCCAAGTGCATCATTGTCAAAAGTGGGCCGCTTTTCCTGTGTTTAAAATGCGATTCCAATCTACATCTTGAAATATGTTTCCTGTAATCCTGCCTCGAATTAAAGTACTCCTCGTTTCCTTCCATCAACAGATTTTTGGACGATAGTTGTCCATTATATCTCTGCAGGTTTGTGAATTCCAGAGAACCTGAGCTCAGTTTTTCAACTCGCTTTGTTTGTGAGCTGGCCACAAACCCACAGGACTGTGTCAGGCCATATCCGTGTTCTGCTGCAGGAGGCTGAGCATTTTGTTAAATATTCTTCATGATGGGAAATTAGAGGGGCGTGTGCCCGTCCAAATGTTACAGAATGTCTCTCATTGGTTCCGCCTATTCCCTTTTAATCTCCACACAAATTGCAAACTGTGTGAAACAGGAGGTTAAAGGCACTGACTCTCTAAGGGGGGAAATTTATAGTAAAGTGGCTGGAATGGTGAACCCGAGCACAAGGAGAGGATAAAGGAGGTGTATTTTAGAAAGATGTCCGGGTCACACGTTGTCCCATCCTCTGGGTTTCCCAAGCATGTTTTAGCTGTAATAAGATACATTGGGCCCCAGAGAGGTGGCACCCAAGGAATGGGTGGCACTCAGTATTGCTTTAAATGGTCTGCATTTGCTCACTCAACCTCACCAATCTTCTCAGCCCCAAGTGTCCAGCCTTATGTCTCATCCAGCTGTGGGTGTAGATGTGGTCAGTCCCAGTTGCATCAGAGCCCCTTAACAAATTCTGTAAGGATTTCACTGTTTTTGTGTTTTAGTTTGATATTTATTTTTATAATGGGGTTGAGCTGATTTTCACTGCCGTGTTTATGTCACTCTATACACTCTTGATTCCCTTATGGAGACATATTAATACATAGGTATTAAGATTCTTACTAGTCAGATATATTAATCTGAAGGAATAGGGGATGTTGAGTTCAGTTCACTGAGCAAGGAGTAAGTCTTGTCTACTACACATTTGTTTTATGCAACGCTACCTGTGCTAATATCAAACTCTGGTTTTATGCATCAACCCACCTCACCTTTCCCCTTAAGCAGGCATAAGTGTGTTTTATTTTTTTTTCTAAATGTGAGACTCTGTTCTGTTTTCTAATTCAGCTCATGTGTAGCCATGTTTACATTCCCTTCATAAGTGATATCTTATGATAAGTTTCTTTTTCTGTGTTACTTATTTCACTTAGAAACCTCGTACCTAAATCCAGTCATTATGCTGCTATTGCCTTTATGACATTGATTCCATGGCTGAGGGATATCCCATAGTACGTAAGTACCACAACTTCTTTATCCACTTTTATTTTTCCTGGGATATTTGAGGTGTACTTAAGTGGATTTCTTTGTAAACAAAGCAGCCCTAAACTTTGGGGTGGCTGTTTCTTGTTGATTTTCAGTTTTCCCAATGTATATGCCCATGAGTGGAAGTACCCTAAACTCCTCAGCTCAGTTTTCAGATGTTTGAGGAAACACAGTGGACTTCTCCAGAGTGGCTCTTGGCAAGTTACATCCCTCCCATCAGTGTAACAAGGCTTACTGTTCCACACGTCTGTGCTGCATTTCTAGATTTTACCATTTTTTTTGGATATTCTGTTGGACCATTGGCAAATGAGAGTTATTTGTAGTCCGTTTTTGCATTGCCCACTTGATTCGTTTGCCAAAAAGCGCATATGCGTGTTTTCTTGAATATATTGAGGAAAAAACGCATCCGCCCTTTTGGCCAATTGCATCATTGTTGAAGTTGTGCCACATTTCCTGTGCCTAAAAGGTGATTCCTATCTACCTCTTCAAATATGTTTCCTGCAGTCCTGCCTCAATTTCCATTCCTCCTCATTTCCTTCCCTCAACAGATTTTTGCACAATAGTTGTCCATTATAAGTCTGAAAGTTTGTAATTTCCTGAGACCCTGAGCTCCATTTTTTAACTTGCTTTTTTTCTGAGCTTGCCACAGACCCGTAGCCTGGCTTCAGGCCCTATCTGGGTTCTGGGATGGCAGCATGAGTTTTGGGTTAACTCTTCTTCGTGATGGGAAATTAGAGTGCCATGTGCCCGTCCAAATGCTTACAGCAAATCTCTTATTACTTCCACCTCTTCCCATTCAGCCTCCACACAATTTGTGAACAGTGTGAAACATGAGGTTAAATGTGCTGATTCTCCAAGACGGGAGATTTATAGTAAAGTGAGTGGAATGGCAAACCCGAGCACAAGGAGACAAAAACGGAGAAGCGTTTTAGAAAGCTGTCCGGATCACACGCTGCCCCATCCTCTGGGTTTCCCATGCGTGTTTTAGCTGTCATAAGATTCCCTTGAAGCTAGAGTGTTGGGACCCTTGGAATGGGTTGCATGCATTATTGCTTTAAATGGTCTGCATTTGCTCACAACCTCACCAATGCTCTCAGCCCCAAGTGTCCAACGTTATGTCTCATCCACCTGTGGGTGTAGATGGGGTCAATCCAGGTTGCTTCAGAGCTCCTGAATGAATTTCGTAAGAATTTTGTTGTTTTTGTGTATTGTTTTTGAAATTAATTTTTATAATGGGGTTGAGCTGATTTTCCCTGCCGTGTTTATGCCACTCTATACACGTTTGATTCCCTTACAGACATATTTGAATACATAGGAATTAAACTTCATACTAGTCAGATATATTCCTCTGCAGGGAATAGGGGATGTTGAGTCCAGTTCACTGAGCAAGGAGTAGGTCTTGTCTATTACACGTTTGGTTTATGGAACCGTACGTGTGCTAATATCAAACTCGGGTGTTTTGCATCACCCCACCTCACCTTTCGCTTTAAGCAGATAGAAGAGTTTTATTTTTTTTTCTAAATGTGAGACTCTGTTCTGTTTTCTAATTCAGCTCGTGTGTAGCCATGTTTACCTTCCCTTCATAAGTGATATCTTATGATAAGTTTCTTTTTCTGTGTTACTTATTTCACTTAGAAACATCGTACCTAAATCCAGTCATTATGCTGCTACTGGCTTTATGACATTGATTCCATGGCTGAGGGATATCCCATAGTATATAAGTACCACAACTTTTTTCTTCCCTGGGATATTTAAGGTGAACTGAAATCGTTTTTCTTATAAACGGAGCAGCCCTAAACATTGGTGTTGCTGTTTCTTGTTGATTTTCTGTTTGCCCAATGTATTAGCCTAGGAGTGGAAGTACCCTAGGCTCTGTAGCTCTGTTTTTAGATGTTTCAGGAAACACCATGGACTTCTCCAGAGTGGCTCTTGTCAATTTACATCCCTCTCATCATTGTCAAAAGACTCCCTGTTCCACACATCTGTGCTGCCTTTCTAGTTTCTACAATTCTTTTGGATGTTCTGCTTAACCGGTTGGAAATGAGACTACTTTGTAGTGAGGATTTGCATTGCCCACTTGCTTGGTTGGCCAAAAAGTGCATATGCGTGTTTCCTTGAATATATTGCGGGAAACCACATATGCCATTTTTGGCCAAGTGCATCATTGTCAAAATTGGGCCGCGTTTCCTGTGCTTAAAATGCGATTCCAATCTACTTCTTGAAATATGTTTCCTGTAATCCTGCCTCGAATTAAAGTCTTCCTCGTTTCCTTCCATCTACAGATTTTTGGACGATAGTTGTCCATTATATCTCTGCAGGATTGTGAATTCCAGAGAACCTGAGCTCAGTTTTTTAACTCGCTTTGTTTGTGAGCTGGCCACAAACACGCAGGATTGCGTCAGGCCATATCCGTGTTCTGCTGCAGCAGGCTGAGCATTTGGTTAAATATTTTTCGTGATGGGAAATTAGAGGGGCGTGTGCCCGTCCAAATGCTTACAGCATGTCTCTCATTGGTTCCCCCTATTCCCTTTTAATCTCCACACAAATTGAAAACTGTGTGACACAGGAGGTTAAACGCACTGACTCTCTCAGCGGGGAGATTTATAGTAAAGTGGCTGGAATGGTGAACCCGAGCACAAGGAGAGGATAAAGGAGGTGTATTTTAGAAAGATGTCTGGGTCACACGTTGTCCCATCCTCTGGGTTTCCCATGCATGTTTTAGCTGTAATAAGATTCCCTGGACCCCAGAGAGTTGGGACCCAAGGAATAGGTTGCACAGATTTTTGCTTTAAATGGTCTGCATTTGCTCACATAAGCTCACCAATTTTCTCAGCCCCAAGTGTCCAGCCTTATGTCTCATCCAGCTGTGGGTGTAGCTGTGGTCAGTCCCAATTGCATCAGAGCCCCTTAACAAATTCTGTAAGGATTTCGCTGTTTTTGTGATTTAGTTTGAAATTTATATTTATATTGGGGTTGAGCTGATTTTCACTGCCGTGTTTATGCCATTCTGTACACTCTTGATTCCCTTAAGGAGACATATCAACACATAGGTATTAAGATTCTTACTAGTCAGATATATTTATCGGCAGGGAATAGGGGATGTTGAGTTCAGTTCACTGAGCAAGGTGTAGTTCTTGTCTACTACACATTTGTTTTATGGAACGCTACCTGTGCTAATATCAAACTCTGGTTTTATGCACCAACGCACCTCACCTTTCCTCTTAAGCAGGCATAAGTGTGTTTTTTTTTTCTAAATGTGAGACTCTGTTCTGTTTTCTAATTCAGCTCATGTGTAGCCATGTTTACATTCCCTTCATAAGTGATATCTTATGATGAGTTTCTTTTTCTGTGTAACTTTTTTCCCTTAGAATCATCGTACCTTACTCCAGTCATTATGCTGCTACTGACTTGATGACATTGATTCCATGGCTGAGGGATATCCCATAGTACGTAAGTACCACAACTTCTTTATCTACTTTTCTCTTTCCTGGGATATTTGTGGTGTACTGAAGTGCATTTTTTTGTAAACAAAGCAGCCCTAAAGTTTGGGGTGGCTGTTTTTTTGTTGATTTTCAGTTTTCCCAATGTATACGCCTATGAGTGGAAGTACCCTAAACTCTTTAGCTCAGTTTTCAGATATTTTAATAAACACCGTGGACTTCTCCAGAGTGGCTCTTGGCAATTTACATCCCTCCTTTCAGCGTAACAAAGCTCACTGTTCCACACGACTGTGCTGCATTTCTAGATTTTACATTTTTTTGGGATGTTCTGTTTCACCATTGGCAAATGAGACTTATTTGTAGTCTGGCTTTGCATTGCCCACTTGATTCGTTGGCCAAAAAGTGCGTATGTGTGTTTTCGTGAATATATTGAGGAAAAAACGCATCTGCCCTTTTTGCCAAGGGCTTCATTGTCGAAGTTGTGCCACATTTCCTGTGCTTAAAATGTGATTCCTATCTACCTCTTCAAATATGTTTCCTGCAGTCCTACCTCAATTTCCGGTCCTCCTCGTTTCCTTCCCTCAACAGATTGTTGGAAGATAGTGGTCCATTATAACTCTGAAAGTTTGTGAATTCCTGAGACGCTGAGCTCCATTTTTTAACTCGCATTTTTTCTGAGCTTGCCACAGAACCGTAGCCTGGCTTCAGGCACTATCTTGGTTCTGGGGCTGCAGAATGAGGTTTGGGTTAACTCTTCTTCGTGATGGGAAATTAGACTGCCATGTGCCCGTCCAAATGCTTACAGCAAACCTCTTGTTACTTCCACCTCTTCCCATTCATCCTCCACAAAATTTCTGAACAGTTTGAAACATGAGGTTAAATATGCTGATTCTCCAAGAAGGGAGATTAATACTAAAGTGACTGGAATGGGAAACCCGCCAGAAGGAGAGGAAAAAAGAGGAGGGTTTTATAAAGCTGTCTGGATCACACGTTGTCCCATCCTCTGGGTTTCCCATGCATGTTTTAGCTGTCATAAGATTCCCTTGAATCTAGAGTGTTGGGACCCTTGGAATGGGTTGCATGCATTATTGCTTTAAATGGTCTGCATTTGCTCACAACCTCACCAATGCTCTCAGCCCCAAGTGTCCAACGTTATGTCTCATCCTCCTGTGGGTGTAGATTGGGTCAATCCAGGTTGCTTCAGAGATCCTGAATGAATTTTGTAAGAATTTTGTTGTTTTTGTGTATTGTTTTTGAAATTAATTTTTATAATGGGGTTGAGCTGATTTTCCCTGCCGTGTTTATGCCACTCTATACACGTTTGATTCGCTTACAGACATATTTGAATACATAGGAATTAAACTTCATACTAGTCAGATATATTCCTCTGCAGGGAATAGGGGATGTTGAGTCCAGTTCACTGAGCAAGGAGTAGGTCTTGTCTATTACACGTTTGGTTTATGGAACTGTACGTGTGCTAATATCAAACTCGGGTGTTTTGCATCACCCCACCTCACCTTTCGCTTTAAGCAGATATAAGAGTTTTTTTTCTAAATGTGAGACTGTGTTCTGTTTTCTAATTCAGCTCATGTGTAGCCATGTTTACACACCCTTCATAAGTGATATCTTATGATAAGTTTCTTTTTCTGTGTTACTTATTTCACTTAGAAACATCGTACCTAAATCCAGTCATTATGCTGCTACTGGCTGTATGACATTGATTCCATGGCTGCGGCATATCCAATAGTATGTAAGTACCACAACTTTTTTCTTTCCTGGGATATTTAAGGTGTACTGAAGTCGATTTTCTTGTAAATGGAGCAGCCCTAAACTTTGGTGTAGCTGTCTCTTGTTGATTTTCTCTTTACCCCATGTATTAGCCCATGAGTGGAAGTACCCTAGGCTCTGTAGCTCTGTTTTTAAATGTTTCAGGAAACACCATGGACTTCTCCAGAGTGGCTCTTGTCAATTTCCATCCCGCCTATCATTGTCAAAAGACTCCCTCTTCCACGCAGCAGTGCTGCCTTTCTAGTTTTTACAATTCTTTAGGATGTGCTGTTTAACCGGTTGGACATGAGACTAATTTGTAGTGAGGATTTGCCATTGCCCTCTTGCTTGGTTGGCCAAAAAGTGTATATGCGTGTTTCCTTGAATATATTGCAGGAAACCACATACGCCATTTTTGGCCAAGTGCATCATTGTCAAAAGTGGGCCGCTTTTCCTGTGTTTAAAATGCGATTCCAATCTACATCTTGAAATATGTTTCCTGTAATCCTGCCTCGAATTAAAGTACTCCTCGTTTCCTTCCATCAACAGATTTTTGGACGATAGTTGTCCATTATATCTCTGCAGGTTTGTGAATTCCAGAGAACCTGAGCTCAGTTTTTCAACTCGCTTTGTTTGTGAGCTGGCCACAAACCCACAGGACTGTGTCAGGCCATATCCGTGTTCTGCTGCAGGAGGCTGAGCATTTTGTTAAATATTCTTCATGATGGGAAATTAGAGGGGCGTGTGCCCGTCCAAATCTTACAGAATGTCTCTCATTGGTTCCGCCTATTCCCTTTTAATCTCCACACAAATTGCAAACTGTGTGAAACAGGAGGTTAAAGGCACTGACTCTCTAAGGGGGGAAATTTATAGTAAAGTGGCTGGAATGGTGAACCCGAGCACAAGGAGAGGATAAAGGAGGTGTATTTTAGAAAGATGTCCGGGTCACACGTTGTCCCATCCTCTGGGTTTCCCAAGCATGTTTTAGCTGTAATAAGATACATTGGGCCCCAGAGAGGTGGCACCCAAGGAATGGGTGGCACTCAGTATTGCTTTAAATGGTCTGCATTTGCTCACTCAACCTCACCAATCTTCTCAGCCCCAAGTGTCCAGCCTTATGTCTCATCCAGCTGTGGGTGTAGATGTGGTCAGTCCCAGTTGCATCAGAGCCCCTTAACAAATTCTGTAAGGATTTCACTGTTTTTGTGTTTTAGTTTGATATTTATTTTTATAATGGGGTTGAGCTGATTTTCACTGCCGTGTTTATGTCACTCTATACACTCTTGATTCCCTTATGGAGACATATTAATACATAGGTATTAAGATTCTTACTAGTCAGATATATTAATCTGAAGGAATAGGGGATGTTGAGTTCAGTTCACTGAGCAAGGAGTAAGTCTTGTCTACTACACATTTGTTTTATGCAACGCTACCTGTGCTAATATCAAACTCTGGTTTTATGCATCAACCCACCTCACCTTTCCCCTTAAGCAGGCATAAGTGTGTTTTATTTTTTTTTCTAAATGTGAGACTCTGTTCTGTTTTCTAATTCAGCTCATGTGTAGCCATGTTTACATTCCCTTCATAAGTGATATCTTATGATAAGTTTCTTTTTCTGTGTTACTTATTTCACTTAGAAACCTCGTACCTAAATCCAGTCATTATGCTGCTATTGCCTTTATGACATTGATTCCATGGCTGAGGGATATCCCATAGTACGTAAGTACCACAACTTCTGTATCCACTTTTATTTTTCCTGGGATATTTGAGGTGTACTTAAGTGGATTTCTTTGTAAACAAAGCAGCCCTAAACTTTGGGGTGGCTGTTTCTTGTTGATTTTCAGTTTTCCCAATGTATATGCCCATGAGTGGAAGTACCCTAAACTCCTCAGCTCAGTTTTCAGATGTTTGAGGAAACACAGTGGACTTCTCCAGAGTGGCTCTTGGCAAGTTACATCCCTCCCATCAGTGTAACAAGGCTTACTGTTCCACACGTCTGTGCTGCATTTCTAGATTTTACCATTTTTTTTGGATATTCTGTTGGACCATTGGCAAATGAGAGTTATTTGTAGTCCGTTTTTGCATTGCCCACTTGATTCGTTTGCCAAAAAGCGCATATGCGTGTTTTCTTGAATATATTGAGGAAAAAACGCATCCGCCCTTTTGGCCAATTGCATCATTGTTGAAGTTGTGCCACATTTCCTGTGCCTAAAAGGTGATTCCTATCTACCTCTTCAAATATGTTTCCTGCAGTCCTGCCTCAATTTCCATTCCTCCTCATTTCCTTCCCTCAACAGATTTTTGCACAATAGTTGTCCATTATAAGTCTGAAAGTTTGTAATTTCCTGAGACCCTGAGCTCCATTTTTTAACTTGCTTTTTCTCTGAGCTTGCCACAGACCCGTAGCCTGGCTTCAGGCCCTATCTGGGTTCTGGGATGGCAGCATGAGTTTTGGGTTAACTCTTCTTCGTGATGGGAAATTAGAGTGCCATGTGCCCGTCCAAATGCTTACAGCAAATCTCTTATTACTTCCACCTCTTCCCATTCAGCCTCCACACAATTTGTGAACAGTGTGAAACATGAGGTTAAATGTGCTGATTCTCCAAGACGGGAGATTTATAGTAAAGTGAGTGGAATGGCAAACCCGAGCACAAGGAGACAAAAACGGAGAAGCGTTTTAGAAAGCTGTCCGGATCACACGCTGCCCCATCCTCTGGGTTTCCCATGCGTGTTTTAGCTGTCATAAGATTCCCTTGAAGCTAGAGTGTTGGGACCCTTGGAATGGGTTGCATGCATTATTGCTTTAAATGGTCTGCATTTGCTCACAACCTCACCAATGCTCTCAGCCCCAAGTGTCCAACGTTATGTCTCATCCACCTGTGGGTGTAGATGGGGTCAATCCAGGTTGCTTCAGAGCTCCTGAATGAATTTCGTAAGAATTTTGTTGTTTTTGTGTATTGTTTTTGAAATTAATTTTTATAATGGGGTTGAGCTGATTTTCCCTGCCGTGTTTATGCCACTCTATACACGTTTGATTCCCTTACAGACATATTTGAATACATAGGAATTAAACTTCATACTAGTCAGATATATTCCTCTGCAGGGAATAGGGGATGTTGAGTCCAGTTCACTGAGCAAGGAGTAGGTCTTGTCTATTACACGTTTGGTTTATGGAACCGTACGTGTGCTAATATCAAACTCGGGTGTTTTGCATCACCCCACCTCACCTTTCGCTTTAAGCAGATATAAGAGTTTTATTTTTTTTTCTAAATGTGAGACTCTGTTCTGTTTTCTAATTCAGCTCGTGTGTAGCCATGTTTACCTTCCCTTCATAAGTGATATCTTATGATAAGTTTCTTTTTCTGTGTTACTTATTTCACTTAGAAACATCGTACCTAAATCCAGTCATTATGCTGCTACTGGCTTTATGACATTGATTCCATGGCTGAGGGATATCCCATAGTATATAAGTACCACAACTTTTTTCTTTCCTGGGATATTTAAGGTGAACTGAAATCGTTTTTCTTATAAACGGAGCAGCCCTAAACATTGGTGTTGCTGTTTCTTGTTGATTTTCTGTTTGCCCAATGTATTAGCCTAGGAGTGGAAGTACCCTAGGCTCTGTAGCTCTGTTTTTAGATGTTTCAGGAAACACCATGGACTTCTCCAGAGTGGCTCTTGTCAATTTACATCCCTCTCATCATTGTCAAAAGACTCCCTGTTCCACACATCTGTGCTGCCTTTCTAGTTTCTACAATTCTTTTGGATGTTCTGCTTAACCGGTTGGAAATGAGACTACTTTGTAGTGAGGATTTGCATTGCCCACTTGCTTGGTTGGCCAAAAAGTGCATATGCGTGTTTCCTTGAATATATTGCGGGAAACCACATATGCCATTTTTGGCCAAGTGCATCATTGTCAAAATTGGGCCGCGTTTCCTGTGCTTAAAATGCGATTCCAATCTACTTCTTGAAATATGTTTCCTGTAATCCTGCCTCGAATTAAAGTCTTCCTCGTTTCCTTCCATCTACAGATTTTTGGACGATAGTTGTCCATTATATCTCTGCCGGATTGTGAATTCCAGAGAACCTGAGCTCAGTTTTTTAACTCGCTTTGTTTGTGAGCTGGCCACAAACACGCAGGATTGCATCAGGCCATATCCGTGTTCTGCTGCAGCAGGCTGAGCATTTGGTTAAATATTTTTCGTGATGGGAAATTAGAGGGGCGTGTGCCCGTCCAAATGCTTACAGCATGTCTCTCATTGGTTCCCCCTATTCCCTTTTAATCTCCACACAAATTGAAAACTGTGTGACACAGGAGGTTAAACGCACTGACTCTCTCAGCGGGGAGATTTATAGTAAAGTGGCTGGAATGGTGAACCCGAGCACAAGGAGAGGATAAAGGAGGTGTATTTTAGAAAGATGTCTGGGTCACACGTTGTCCCATCCTCTGGGTTTCCCATGCATGTTTTAGCTGTAATAAGATTCCCTGGACCCCAGAGAGTTGGGACCCAAGGAATAGGTTGCACAGATTTTTGCTTTAAATGGTCTGCATTTGCTCACATAAGCTCACCAATTTTCTCAGCCCCAAGTGTCCAGCCTTATGTCTCATCCAGCTGTGGGTGTAGCTGTGGTCAGTCCCAATTGCATCAGAGCCCCTTAACAAATTCTGTAAGGATTTCGCTGTTTTTGTGATTTAGTTTGAAATTTATATTTATATTGGGGTTGAGCTGATTTTCACTGCCGTGTTTATGCCATTCTGTACACTCTTGATTCCCTTAAGGAGACATATCAACACATAGGTATTAAGATTCTTACTAGTCAGATATATTTATCGGCAGGGAATAGGGGGTGTTGAGTTCAGTTCACTGAGCAAGGTGTAGTTCTTGTCTACTACACATTTGTTTTATGGAACGCTACCTGTGCTAATATCAAACTCTGGTTTTATGCACCAACGCACCTCACCTTTCCTCTTAAGCAGGCATAAGTGTGTTTTTTTTTTCTAAATGTGAGACTCTGTTCTGTTTTCTAATTCAGCTCATGTGTAGCCATGTTTACATTCCCTTCATAAGTGATATCTTATGATGAGTTTCTTTTTCTGTGTAACTTTTTTCCCTTAGAATCATCGTACCTTACTCCAGTCATTATGCTGCTACTGACTTGATGACATTGATTCCATGGCTGAGGGATATCCCATAGTACGTAAGTACCACAACTTCTTTATCTACTTTTCTCTTTCCTGGGATATTTGTGGTGTACTGAAGTGCATTTTTTTGTAAACAAAGCAGCCCTAAAGTTTGGGGTGGCTGTTTTTTGTTGATTTTCAGTTTTCCCAATGTATACGCCTATGAGTGGAAGTACCCTAAACTCTTTAGCTCAGTTTTCAGATATTTTAATAAACACCGTGGACTTCTCCAGAGTGGCTCTTGGCAATTTACATCCCTCCTTTCAGCGTAACAAAGCTCACTGTTCCACACGACTGTGCTGCATTTCTAGATTTTACATTTTTTTGGGATGTTCTGTTTCACAATTGGCAAATGAGACTTATTTGTAGTCTGGCTTTGCATTGCCCACTTGATTCGTTGGCCAAAAAGTGCGTATGTGTGTTTTCGTGAATATATTGAGGAAAAATCGCATCTGCCCTTTTTGCCAAGGGCTTCATTGTCGAAGTTGTGCCACATTTCCTGTGCTTAAAATGTGATTCCTATCTACCTCTTCAAATATGTTTCCTGCAGTCCTACCTCAATTTCCGGTCCTCCTCGTTTCCTTCCCTCAACAGATTGTTGGAAGATAGTGGTCCATTATAACTCTGAAAGTTTGTGAATTCCTGAGACGCTGAGCTCCATTTTTTAACTCGCATTTTTTCTGAGCTTGCCACAGAACCGTAGCCTGGCTTCAGGCACTATCTTGGTTCTGGGGCTGCAGAATGAGGTTTGGGTTAACTCTTCTTCGTGATGGGAAATTAGACTGCCATGTGCCCGTCCAAATGCTTACAGCAAACCTCTTGTTACTTCCACCTCTTCCCATTCATCCTCCACAAAATTTCTGAACAGTTTGAAACATGAGGTTAAATATGCTGATTCTCCAAGAAGGGAGATTAATACTAAAGTGACTGGAATGGGAAACCCTCCAGAAGGAGAGGAAAAAAGAGGAGGGTTTTATAAAGCTGTCTGGATCACACGTTGTCCCATCCTCTGGGTTTCCCATGCATGTTTTAGCTGTCATAAGATTCCCTTGAATCTAGAGTGTTGGGACCCTTGGAATGGGTTGCATGCATTATTGCTTTAAATGGTCTGCATTTGCTCACAACCTCACCAATGCTCTCAGCCCCAAGTGTCCAACGTTATGTCTCATCCTCCTGTGGGTGTAGATTGGGTCAATCCAGGTTGCTTCAGAGATCCTGAATGAATTTTGTAAGAATTTTGTTGTTTTTGTGTATTGTTTTTGAAATTAATTTTTATAATGGGGTTGAGCTGATTTTCCCTGCCGTGTTTATGCCACTCTATACACGTTTGATTCGCTTACAGACATATTTGAATACATAGGAATTAAACTTCATACTAGTCAGATATATTCCTCTGCAGGGAATAGGGGATGTTGAGTCCAGTTCACTGAGCAAGGAGTAGGTCTTGTCTATTACACGTTTGGTTTATGGAACTGTACGTGTGCTAATATCAAACTCGGGTGTTTTGCATCACCCCACCTCACCTTTCGCTTTAAGCAGATATAAGAGTTTTTTTTCTAAATGTGAGACTGTGTTCTGTTTTCTAATTCAGCTCATGTGTAGCCATGTTTACACACCCTTCATAAGTGATATCTTATGATAAGTTTCTTTTTCTGTGTTACTTATTTCACTTAGAAACATCGTACCTAAATCCAGTCATTATGCTGCTACTGGCTGTATGACATTGATTCCATGGCTGCGGCATATCCAATAGTATGTAAGTACCACAACTTTTTTCTTTCCTGGGATATTTAAGGTGTACTGAAGTCGATTTTCTTGTAAATGGAGCAGCCCTAAACTTTGGTGTAGCTGTCTCTTGTTGATTTTCTCTTTACCCCATGTATTAGCCCATGAGTGGAAGTACCCTAGGCTCTGTAGCTCTGTTTTTAAATGTTTCAGGAAACACCATGGACTTCTCCAGAGTGGCTCTTGTCAATTTCCATCCCGCCTATCATTGTCAAAAGACTCCCTCTTCCACGCAGCAGTGCTGCCTTTCTAGTTTTTACAATTCTTTAGGATGTGCTGTTTAACCGGTTGGACATGAGACTAATTTGTAGTGAGGATTTGCCATTGCCCTCTTGCTTGGTTGGCCAAAAAGTGTATATGCGTGTTTCCTTGAATATATTGCAGGAAACCACATACGCCATTTTTGGCCAAGTGCATCATTGTCAAAAGTGGGCCGCTTTTCCTGTGTTTAAAATGCGATTCCAATCTACATCTTGAAATATGTTTCCTGTAATCCTGCCTCGAATTAAAGTACTCCTCGTTTCCCTCCATCAACAGATTTTTGGACGATAGTTGTCCATTATATCTCTGCGGGTTTGTGAATTCCAGAGAACCTGAGCTCAGTTTTTCAACTCGCTTTGTTTGTGAGCTGGCCACAAACCCACAGGACTGTGTCAGGCCATATCCGTGTTCTGCTGCAGGAGGCTGAGCATTTTGTTAAATATTCTTCATGATGGGAAATTAGAGGGGCGTGTGCCCGTCCAAATGTTACAGAATGTCTCTCATTGGTTCCGCCTATTCCCTTTTAATCTCCACACAAATTGCAAACTGTGTGAAACAGGAGGTTAAAGGCACTGACTCTCTAAGGGGGGAAATTTATAGTAAAGTGGCTGGAATGGTGAACCCGAGCACAAGGAGAGGATAAAGGAGGTGTATTTTAGAAAGATGTCCGGGTCACACGTTGTCCCATCCTCTGGGTTTCCCAAGCATGTTTTAGCTGTAATAAGATACATTGGGCCCCAGAGAGGTGGCACCCAAGGAATGGGTGGCACTCAGTATTGCTTTAAATGGTCTGCATTTGCTCACTCAACCTCACCAATCTTCTCAGCCCCAAGTGTCCAGCCTTATGTCTCATCCAGCTGTGGGTGTAGATGTGGTCAGTCCCAGTTGCATCAGAGCCCCTTAACAAATTCTGTAAGGATTTCACTGTTTTTGTGTTTTAGTTTGATATTTATTTTTATAATGGGGTTGAGCTGATTTTCACTGCCGTGTTTATGTCACTCTATACACTCTTGATTCCCTTATGGAGACATATTAATACATAGGTATTAAGATTCTTACTAGTCAGATATATTAATCTGAAGGAATAGGGGATGTTGAGTTCAGTTCACTGAGCAAGGAGTAAGTCTTGTCTACTACACATTTGTTTTATGCAACGCTACCTGTGCTAATATCAAACTCTGGTTTTATGCATCAACCCACCTCACCTTTCCCCTTAAGCAGGCATAAGTGTGTTTTATTTTTTTTTCTAAATGTGAGACTCTGTTCTGTTTTCTAATTCAGCTCATGTGTAGCCATGTTTACATTCCCTTCATAAGTGATATCTTATGATAAGTTTCTTTTTCTGTGTTACTTATTTCACTTAGAAACCTCGTACCTAAATCCAGTCATTATGCTGCTATTGCCTTTATGACATTGATTCCATGGCTGAGGGATATCCCATAGTACGTAAGTACCACAACTTCTTTATCCACTTTTATTTTTCCTGGGATATTTGAGGTGTACTTAAGTGGATTTCTTTGTAAACAAAGCAGCCCTAAACTTTGGGGTGGCTGTTTCTTGTTGATTTTCAGTTTTCCCAATGTATATGCCCATGAGTGGAAGTACCCTAAACTCCTCAGCTCAGTTTTCAGATGTTTGAGGAAACACAGTGGACTTCTCCAGAGTGGCTCTTGGCAAGTTACATCCCTCCCATCAGTGTAACAAGGCTTACTGTTCCACACGTCTGTGCTGCATTTCTAGATTTTACCATTTTTTTTGGATATTCTGTTTGACCATTGGCAAATGAGAGTTATTTGTAGTCCGTTTTTGCATTGCCCACTTGATTCGTTTGCCAAAAAGCGCATATGCGTGTTTTCTTGAATATATTGAGGAAAAAACGCATCCGCCCTTTTGGCCAATTGCATCATTGTTGAAGTTGTGCCACATTTCCTGTGCCTAAAAGGTGATTCCTATCTACCTCTTCAAATATGTTTCCTGCAGTCCTGCCTCAATTTCCATTCCTCCTCATTTCCTTCCCTCAACAGATTTTTGCACAATAGTTGTCCATTATAAGTCTGAAAGTTTGTAATTTCCTGAGACCCTGAGCTCCATTTTTTAACTTGCTTTTTTTCTGAGCTTGCCACAGACCCGTAGCCTGGCTTCAGGCCCTATCTGGGTTCTGGGATGGCAGCATGAGTTTTGGGTTAACTCTTCTTCGTGATGGGAAATTAGAGTGCCATGTGCCCGTCCAAATGCTTACAGCAAATCTCTTATTACTTCCACCTCTTCCCATTCAGCCTCCACACAATTTGTGAACAGTGTGAAACATGAGGTTAAATGTGCTGATTCTCCAAGACGGGAGATTTATAGTAAAGTGAGTGGAATGGCAAACCCGAGCACAAGGAGACAAAAACGGAGAAGCGTTTTAGAAAGCTGTCCGGATCACACGCTGCCCCATCCTCTGGGTTTCCCATGCGTGTTTTAGCTGTCATAAGATTCCCTTGAAGCTAGAGTGTTGGGACCCTTGGAATGGGTTGCATGCATTATTGCTTTAAATGGTCTGCATTTGCTCACAACCTCACCAATGCTCTCAGCCCCAAGTGTCCAACGTTATGTCTCATCCACCTGTGGGTGTAGATGGGGTCAATCCAGGTTGCTTCAGAGCTCCTGAATGAATTTCGTAAGAATTTTGTTGTTTTTGTGTATTGTTTTTGAAATTAATTTTTATAATGGGGTTGAGCTGATTTTCCCTGCCGTGTTTATGCCACTCTATACACGTTTGATTCCCTTACAGACATATTTGAATACATAGGAATTAAACTTCATACTAGTCAGATATATTCCTCTGCAGGGAATAGGGGATGTTGAGTCCAGTTCACTGAGCAAGGAGTAGGTCTTGTCTATTACACGTTTGGTTTATGGAACCGTACGTGTGCTAATATCAAACTCGGGTGTTTTGCATCACCCCACCTCACCTTTCGCTTTAAGCAGATATAAGAGTTTTATTTTTTTTTCTAAATGTGAGACTCTGTTCTGTTTTCTAATTCAGCTCGTGTGTAGCCATGTTTACCTTCCCTTCATAAGTGATATCTTATGATAAGTTTCTTTTTCTGTGTTACTTATTTCACTTAGAAACATCGTACCTAAATCCAGTCATTATGCTGCTACTGGCTTTATGACATTGATTCCATGGCTGAGGGATATCCCATAGTATATAAGTACCACAACTTTTTTCTTCCCTGGGATATTTAAGGTGAACTGAAATCGTTTTTCTTATAAACGGAGCAGCCCTAAACATTGGTGTTGCTGTTTCTTGTTGATTTTCTGTTTGCCCAATGTATTAGCCTAGGAGTGGAAGTACCCTAGGCTCTGTAGCTCTGTTTTTAGATGTTTCAGGAAACACCATGGACTTCTCCAGAGTGGCTCTTGTCAATTTACATCCCTCTCATCATTGTCAAAAGACTCCCTGTTCCACACATCTGTGCTGCCTTTCTAGTTTCTACAATTCTTTTGGATGTTCTGCTTAACCGGTTGGAAATGAGACTACTTTGTAGTGAGGATTTGCATTGCCCACTTGCTTGGTTGGCCAAAAAGTGCATATGCGTGTTTCCTTGAATATATTGCGGGAAACCACATATGCCATTTTTGGCCAAGTGCATCATTGTCAAAATTGGGCCGCGTTTCCTGTGCTTAAAATGCGATTCCAATCTACTTCTTGAAATATGTTTCCTGTAATCCTGCCTCGAATTAAAGTCTTCCTCGTTTCCTTCCATCTACAGATTTTTGGACGATAGTTGTCCATTATATCTCTGCAGGATTGTGAATTCCAGAGAACCTGAGCTCAGTTTTTTAACTCGCTTTGTTTGTGAGCTGGCCACAAACACGCAGGATTGCGTCAGGCCATATCCGTGTTCTGCTGCAGCAGGCTGAGCATTTGGTTAAATATTTTTCGTGATGGGAAATTAGAGGGGCGTGTGCCCGTCCAAATGCTTACAGCATGTCTCTCATTGGTTCCCCCTATTCCCTTTTAATCTCCACACAAATTGAAAACTGTGTGACACAGGAGGTTAAACGCACTGACTCTCTCAGCGGGGAGATTTATAGTAAAGTGGCTGGAATGGTGAACCCGAGCACAAGGAGAGGATAAAGGAGGTGTATTTTAGAAAGATGTCTGGGTCACACGTTGTCCCATCCTCTGGGTTTCCCATGCATGTTTTAGCTGTAATAAGATTCCCTGGACCCCAGAGAGTTGGGACCCAAGGAATAGGTTGCACAGATTTTTGCTTTAAATGGTCTGCATTTGCTCACATAAGCTCACCAATTTTCTCAGCCCCAAGTGTCCAGCCTTATGTCTCATCCAGCTGTGGGTGTAGCTGTGGTCAGTCCCAATTGCATCAGAGCCCCTTAACAAATTCTGTAAGGATTTCGCTGTTTTTGTGATTTAGTTTGAAATTTATATTTATATTGGGGTTGAGCTGATTTTCACTGCCGTGTTTATGCCATTCTGTACACTCTTGATTCCCTTAAGGAGACATATCAACACATAGGTATTAAGATTCTTACTAGTCAGATATATTTATCGGCAGGGAATAGGGGATGTTGAGTTCAGTTCACTGAGCAAGGTGTAGTTCTTGTCTACTACACATTTGTTTTATGGAACGCTACCTGTGCTAATATCAAACTCTGGTTTTATGCACCAACGCACCTCACCTTTCCTCTTAAGCAGGCATAAGTGTGTTTTTTTTTTCTAAATGTGAGACTCTGTTCTGTTTTCTAATTCAGCTCATGTGTAGCCATGTTTACATTCCCTTCATAAGTGATATCTTATGATGAGTTTCTTTTTCTGTGTAACTTTTTTCCCTTAGAATCATCGTACCTTACTCCAGTCATTATGCTGCTACTGACTTGATGACATTGATTCCATGGCTGAGGGATATCCCATAGTACGTAAGTACCACAACTTCTTTATCTACTTTTCTCTTTCCTGGGATATTTGTGGTGTACTGAAGTGCATTTTTTTGTAAACAAAGCAGCCCTAAAGTTTGGGGTGGCTGTTTTTTTGTTGATTTTCAGTTTTCCCAATGTATACGCCTATGAGTGGAAGTACCCTAAACTCTTTAGCTCAGTTTTCAGATATTTTAATAAACACCGTGGACTTCTCCAGAGTGGCTCTTGGCAATTTACATCCCTCCTTTCAGCGTAACAAAGCTCACTGTTCCACACGACTGTGCTGCATTTCTAGATTTTACATTTTTTGGGGATGTTCTGTTTCACCATTGGCAAATGAGACTTATTTGTAGTCTGGCTTTGCATTGCCCACTTGATTCGTTGGCCAAAAAGTGCGTATGTGTGTTTTCGTGAATATATTGAGGAAAAAACGCATCTGCCCTTTTTGCCAAGGGCTTCATTGTCGAAGTTGTGCCACATTTCCTGTGCTTAAAATGTGATTCCTATCTACCTCTTCAAATATGTTTCCTGCAGTCCTACCTCAATTTCCGGTCCTCCTCGTTTCCTTCCCTCAACAGATTGTTGGAAGATAGTGGTCCATTATAACTCTGAAAGTTTGTGAATTCCTGAGACGCTGAGCTCCATTTTTTAACTCGCATTTTTTCTGAGCTTGCCACAGAACCGTAGCCTGGCTTCAGGCACTATCTTGGTTCTGGGGCTGCAGAATGAGGTTTGGGTTAACTCTTCTTCGTGATGGGAAATTAGACTGCCATGTGCCCGTCCAAATGCTTACAGCAAACCTCTTGTTACTTCCACCTCTTCCCATTCATCCTCCACAAAATTTCTGAACAGTTTGAAACATGAGGTTAAATATGCTGATTCTCCAAGAAGGGAGATTAATACTAAAGTGACTGGAATGGGAAACCCGCCAGAAGGAGAGGAAAAAAGAGGAGGGTTTTATAAAGCTGTCTGGATCACACGTTGTCCCATCCTCTGGGTTTCCCATGCATGTTTTAGCTGTCATAAGATTCCCTTGAATCTAGAGTGTTGGGACCCTTGGAATGGGTTGCATGCATTATTGCTTTAAATGGTCTGCATTTGCTCACAACCTCACCAATGCTCTCAGCCCCAAGTGTCCAACGTTATGTCTCATCCTCCTGTGGGTGTAGATTGGGTCAATCCAGGTTGCTTCAGAGATCCTGAATGAATTTTGTAAGAATTTTGTTGTTTTTGTGTATTGTTTTTGAAATTAATTTTTATAATGGGGTTGAGCTGATTTTCCCTGCCGTGTTTATGCCACTCTATACACGTTTGATTCGCTTACAGACATATTTGAATACATAGGAATTAAACTTCATACTAGTCAGATATATTCCTCTGCAGGGAATAGGGGATGTTGAGTCCAGTTCACTGAGCAAGGAGTAGGTCTTGTCTATTACACGTTTGGTTTATGGAACTGTACGTGTGCTAATATCAAACTCGGGTGTTTTGCATCACCCCACCTCACCTTTCGCTTTAAGCAGATATAAGAGTTTTTTTTCTAAATGTGAGACTGTGTTCTGTTTTCTAATTCAGCTCATGTGTAGCCATGTTTACACACCCTTCATAAGTGATATCTTATGATAAGTTTCTTTTTCTGTGTTACTTATTTCACTTAGAAACATCGTACCTAAATCCAGTCATTATGCTGCTACTGGCTGTATGACATTGATTCCATGGCTGCGGCATATCCAATAGTATGTAAGTACCACAACTTTTTTCTTTCCTGGGATATTTAAGGTGTACTGAAGTCGATTTTCTTGTAAATGGAGCAGCCCTAAACTTTGGTGTAGCTGTCTCTTGTTGATTTTCTCTTTACCCCATGTATTAGCCCATGAGTGGAAGTACCCTAGGCTCTGTAGCTCTGTTTTTAAATGTTTCAGGAAACACCATGGACTTCTCCAGAGTGGCTCTTGTCAATTTCCATCCCGCCTATCATTGTCAAAAGACTCCCTCTTCCACGCAGCAGTGCTGCCTTTCTAGTTTTTACAATTCTTTAGGATGTGCTGTTTAACCGGTTGGACATGAGACTAATTTGTAGTGAGGATTTGCCATTGCCCTCTTGCTTGGTTGGCCAAAAAGTGTATATGCGTGTTTCCTTGAATATATTGCAGGAAACCACATACGCCATTTTTGGCCAAGTGCATCATTGTCAAAAGTGGGCCGCTTTTCCTGTGTTTAAAATGCGATTCCAATCTACATCTTGAAATATGTTTCCTGTAATCCTGCCTCGAATTAAAGTACTCCTCGTTTCCTTCCATCAACAGATTTTTGGACGATAGTTGTCCATTATATCTCTGCAGGTTTGTGAATTCCAGAGAACCTGAGCTCAGTTTTTCAACTCGCTTTGTTTGTGAGCTGGCCACAAACCCACAGGACTGTGTCAGGCCATATCCGTGTTCTGCTGCAGGAGGCTGAGCATTTTGTTAAATATTCTTCATGATGGGAAATTAGAGGGGCGTGTGCCCGTCCAAATGTTACAGAATGTCTCTCATTGGTTCCGCCTATTCCCTTTTAATCTCCACACAAATTGCAAACTGTGTGAAACAGGAGGTTAAAGGCACTGACTCTCTAAGGGGGGAAATTTATAGTAAAGTGGCTGGAATGGTGAACCCGAGCACAAGGAGAGGATAAAGGAGGTGTATTTTAGAAAGATGTCCGGGTCACACGTTGTCCCATCCTCTGGGTTTCCCAAGCATGTTTTAGCTGTAATAAGATACTTTGGGCCCCAGAGAGGTGGCACCCAAGGAATGGGTGGCACTCAGTATTGCTTTAAATGGTCTGCATTTGCTCACTCAACCTCACCAATCCTCTCAGCCCCAAGTGTCCAGCCTTATGTCTCATCCAGCTGTGGGTGTAGATGTGGTCAATCCAGGTTGCATCAGAGCCCCTGAACAAATTGTGTAAGAAGCTTGCCTTTAGTGTGTTTTGTTTTTGAAATTTACTTTTATAGTGAGGTTCAGGTAATTTTCACTGCCATGTTTATGCCACTCTATATATGCTTGACACCCTTACAGAGACATATCAATACACAGGTATTAAGATTCTTACTATTCAGATATATTCTTCTGCATGGAAGAGGGGATGTTGAGTCCAGTTCACTGAGCATGGAGTAGGTCTTGTCTATTATATATTAGGTTTATGGAATGGAACCTGTGCTAATATTAAACTCCGGTTTTATGCACCACCTCACCTCTCCTTTCCCCTGAAGCAGGCATAAGAATTTTTTTTCTAAATGTGAGACTCCTTTGTGTTTTCTAATTCAGTTCATGTGTAGCCATGTTTACATTCCCTTCATAAGTGATATCTTATGATAAGTTTCTATTTCTGTGTTACTTATTTCACTTAGAGTTATCATACCTAAATCCAGTCATTATGCTGCTACTGGCTTTATGACATTGATTCCATGGCTGAGGGATATGCCATCGTACATAGCTACCATAACTTTTTTATCCACTTTTGTCTTTCCTGGGATATTTAATGTGTAGCGAAGTCGATTTTCTTGTGATCAGTGCAGCCCTAAACTTTGGTGTTGCTGATTCTTGTTGATTTTCAATTTTCCTATGGTATACACCTATGAGTGGAAGTCCCCTATGCTCTGTAGCTCTGTTTCTAGATGTTTTAGCAAACACCATGGACTTCTCCAGAGTGGCTCTTGGCAATTTACATCCCTCCCATCAGTGTAACAAGGCTCCCTGTTCCCCAAGGCTGTGTTGCGTTTGTAGTTTTTACAGTTTTCTTGGATATTCTGTTTGACTGGTCGGAAATGAGATTTCTTTGTAGTGTGGATTTGCGTTGCCCAGTTGCTTGGTTGCCCAGAAGTTGAGTATGCGTGTTTTCTTGAATATATTTAGGAAGATATGCATAAGCACTTTTTTGCCAATTGCATCATTATCAAAATTGTGTCGCATTTCCTGTGCTTAAAAGTTTTTTCCAATCTAACTCTTGAAATATATTTCCTCCAATCCTGCCTCGATTTCAATTCCTCCTGGTTGTCTTCCCTTAACATATTTTTGGATGATAGTTGTCCATTTTAATACTGCAGGTTTTTGAAGACCTGTGCACCTGAGCTCCACTTTACAACTCACTGTTTTTGTGAGATGTCCGCAAACCTGCATGATTGCTTCAGGCCCTATCCTAGTTGTGGGGCGGCAGGCTGAGCGTTTGGTTAACTCTTTTGCATGACAGGAAATTAAAGTGATATGTGCCCGTCCAAATGCTTACAGGAAGTTTCTCATTGTTTCCCCATCTTCCCTTTCATTCTCCACACAAATTGTAAACTTTGTGAAACAGGAGTTTAAAGGCGCTCACCCTCCAAGAGTGGAGATTGATAGTAAAGTGGCTGGAATCCCTAACCCGAGCTCAAGGAGAAGAAAAAGGAGGAGCGTTTTAGAAACCTGTCCAGATCAATCGTTGTCCCATTCTCTGCGTTTCCCATGCATGTTGTACCTGAAATAAAATTCCTTTGAACCTAGAGAGTTGGGACACGTGGGAAGGGTTGCATGCATTATTGCTTTAAATCCTCTGCATTTGCTCACCCAACCTCACCAATCCTCTCAGTCCCAAGTGTCCAGGCTTATGTCTCATCCAGTTGTGTGTGTAGATGTAGTCAATCCAGGTTGCATCAGAGACCCTGAAGGAATTGTGTAAGATTTTCGCTGTTTCTGTGTTTTGTTTTTGAAATTTATTTTTATAATTGGTTTGAGCTGATTTTCACTGCCGTGTTTATGTCACTCTATGCATGCTTTATTACCTTACACAGACATATCAATACATAGGTTTTAAGATTTTTGCTAGTCAGATATATTCCTCTGTGGGGAATATGGGGTTTTGAGTCCCTTTCACTGAGGAAGGTGTAGGTCTTGTGTATTCCGTATTTGGTTTTTGGCACAGTACCTGTGCTAATATCAAACTCTAGTTTTATGCATCAATTCACCTCTCCTTTCCCCTTCAGTAGGCATAAGTGTTTGATTTTTTTGTAAATGTGAGACTCTGTTCTGTTTTCTAATTCAGTTCATTTGTAGCCATGTTTACTTTCCCTTCATAAGTGATATCTTATGATACATTTCTTTTTCTGTGTTACTTATTTCACTTTGAATGATCATATCTAAATCCAGTCATTATGTTGCTACTGGCTTTATGACATTGATTCCATGGTTGAGGGTTATCCCATCAAACGTAAGTACCACAACTTCTTTATCCACTTTTGTTTTTCCTGGGGTTTCTAAGGTGTACTGAAGTCAAGGTTCTTGGAAACAGAGCAGCCTTAAACTTTTGGGTTGCAACGGTAAGTGTTACGGTTAGGGGTAGCAAACGGGTAAGTTTTATTGTAAAGGTGAAGGTACGAAAATATGTTAGTGTTAGGGTATGGGTTAGTGTTAGTGTACACATTGGATTAGGGAAGGGGTTGGCTAGGGTTGGTTTTGGTTTAGCGTTTAGGGTTGGGGTTAGTTTTGGGTTAGGGTTGTGGTTGGGTTTAGGGTTGGGGATGTGGTTGAGGTTGGGTTTGGGTTTGAGGTTAGGGTTAGGGTTTAGGTTTAGGTTTAGTGTTAGTGTTAGGGTTTAGCTTTAGCTTTAGTGTTAGGGTCTGGGTTAAGTCTAACTTTATTTTTAGGGTACAGTTTAGGGTACGGCTATGGGTTAGGTTTAGGTTATGGGTTAGGGTTTGTTTTATTGTTAGGGTACAAGTTAGGTTTAGGGTACGGGTTAGGGTTATGGTATGGGTCAGTGTACGCTTTAGGGTTTGTGTATTTATTAAACCTCTTCCACTCTCCAGAT
>NW_026778221.1:2500-7500 GCF_025265405.1 Mesoplodon densirostris
ACCCTAACCCTAACCCTAACCCTAACCCTAACCCTAACCCTAACCCTAACCCTAACCCTAACCCTAACCCTAACCCTAACCCTAACCCTAACCCTAACCCTAACCCTAACCCTAACCCTAACCCTAACCCTAACCCTAACCCTAACCCTAACCCTAACCCTAACCCTAACCCTAACCCTAACCCTAACCCTAACCCTAACCCTAACCCTAACCCTAACCCTAACCCTAACCCTAACCCTAACCCTAACCCTAACCCTAACCCTAACCCTAACCCTAACCCTAACCCTAACCCTAACCCTAACCCTAACCCTAACCCTAACCCTAACCCTAACCCTAACCCTAACCCTAACCCTAACCCTAACCCTAACCCTAACCCTAACCCTAACCCTAACCCTAACCCTAACCCTAACCCTAACCCTAACCCTAACCCTAACCCTAACCCTAACCCTAACCCTAACCCTAACCCTAACCCTAACCCTAACCCTAACCCTAACCCTAACCCTAACCCTAACCCTAACCCTAACCCTAACCCTAACCCTAACCCTAACCCTAACCCTAACCCTAACCCTAACCCTAACCCTAACCCTAACCCTAACCCTAACCCTAACCCTAACCCTAACCCTAACCCTAACCCTAACCCTAACCCTAACCCTAACCCTAACCCTAACCCTAACCCTAACCCTAACCCTAACCCTAACCCTAACCCTAACCCTAACCCTAACCCTAACCCTAACCCTAACCCTAACCCTAACCCTAACCCTAACCCTAACCCTAACCCTAACCCTAACCCTAACCCTAACCCTAACCCTAACCCTAACCCTAACCCTAACCCTAACCCTAACCCTAACCCTAACCCTAACCCTAACCCTAACCCTAACCCTAACCCTAACCCTAACCCTAACCCTAACCCTAACCCTAACCCTAACCCTAACCCTAACCCTAACCCTAACCCTAACCCTAACCCTAACCCTAACCCTAACCCTAACCCTAACCCTAACCCTAACCCTAACCCTAACCCTAACCCTAACCCTAACCCTAACCCTAACCCTAACCCTAACCCTAACCCTAACCCTAACCCTAACCCTAACCCTAACCCTAACCCTAACCCTAACCCTAACCCTAACCCTAACCCTAACCCTAACCCTAACCCTAACCCTAACCCTAACCCTAACCCTAACCCTAACCCTAACCCTAACCCTAACCCTAACCCTAACCCTAACCCTAACCCTAACCCTAACCCTAACCCTAACCCTAACCCTAACCCTAACCCTAACCCTAACCCTAACCCTAACCCTAACCCTAACCCTAACCCTAACCCTAACCCTAACCCTAACCCTAACCCTAACCCTAACCCTAACCCTAACCCTAACCCTAACCCTAACCCTAACCCTAACCCTAACCCTAACCCTAACCCTAACCCTAACCCTAACCCTAACCCTAACCCTAACCCTAACCCTAACCCTAACCCTAACCCTAACCCTAACCCTAACCCTAACCCTAACCCTAACCCTAACCCTAACCCTAACCCTAACCCTAACCCTAACCCTAACCCTAACCCTAACCCTAACCCTAACCCTAACCCTAACCCTAACCCTAACCCTAACCCTAACCCTAACCCTAACCCTAACCCTAACCCTAACCCTAACCCTAACCCTAACCCTAACCCTAACCCTAACCCTAACCCTAACCCTAACCCTAACCCTAACCCTAACCCTAACCCTAACCCTAACCCTAACCCTAACCCTAACCCTAACCCTAACCCTAACCCTAACCCTAACCCTAACCCTAACCCTAACCCTAACCCTAACCCTAACCCTAACCCTAACCCTAACCCTAACCCTAACCCTAACCCTAACCCTAACCCTAACCCTAACCCTAACCCTAACCCTAACCCTAACCCTAACCCTAACCCTAACCCTAACCCTAACCCTAACCCTAACCCTAACCCTAACCCTAACCCTAACCCTAACCCTAACCCTAACCCTAACCCTAACCCTAACCCTAACCCTAACCCTAACCCTAACCCTAACCCTAACCCTAACCCTAACCCTAACCCTAACCCTAACCCTAACCCTAACCCTAACCCTAACCCTAACCCTAACCCTAACCCTAACCCTAACCCTAACCCTAACCCTAACCCTAACCCTAACCCTAACCCTAACCCTAACCCTAACCCTAACCCTAACCCTAACCCTAACCCTAACCCTAACCCTAACCCTAACCCTAACCCTAACCCTAACCCTAACCCTAACCCTAACCCTAACCCTAACCCTAACCCTAACCCTAACCCTAACCCTAACCCTAACCCTAACCCTAACCCTAACCCTAACCCTAACCCTAACCCTAACCCTAACCCTAACCCTAACCCTAACCCTAACCCTAACCCTAACCCTAACCCTAACCCTAACCCTAACCCTAACCCTAACCCTAACCCTAACCCTAACCCTAACCCTAACCCTAACCCTAACCCTAACCCTAACCCTAACCCTAACCCTAACCCTAACCCTAACCCTAACCCTAACCCTAACCCTAACCCTAACCCTAACCCTAACCCTAACCCTAACCCTAACCCTAACCCTAACCCTAACCCTAACCCTAACCCTAACCCTAACCCTAACCCTAACCCTAACCCTAACCCTAACCCTAACCCTAACCCTAACCCTAACCCTAACCCTAACCCTAACCCTAACCCTAACCCTAACCCTAACCCTAACCCTAACCCTAACCCTAACCCTAACCCTAACCCTAACCCTAACCCTAACCCTAACCCTAACCCTAACCCTAACCCTAACCCTAACCCTAACCCTAACCCTAACCCTAACCCTAACCCTAACCCTAACCCTAACCCTAACCCTAACCCTAACCCTAACCCTAACCCTAACCCTAACCCTAACCCTAACCCTAACCCTAACCCTAACCCTAACCCTAACCCTAACCCTAACCCTAACCCTAACCCTAACCCTAACCCTAACCCTAACCCTAACCCTAACCCTAACCCTAACCCTAACCCTAACCCTAACCCTAACCCTAACCCTAACCCTAACCCTAACCCTAACCCTAACCCTAACCCTAACCCTAACCCTAACCCTAACCCTAACCCTAACCCTAACCCTAACCCTAACCCTAACCCTAACCCTAACCCTAACCCTAACCCTAACCCTAACCCTAACCCTAACCCTAACCCTAACCCTAACCCTAACCCTAACCCTAACCCTAACCCTAACCCTAACCCTAACCCTAACCCTAACCCTAACCCTAACCCTAACCCTAACCCTAACCCTAACCCTAACCCTAACCCTAACCCTAACCCTAACCCTAACCCTAACCCTAACCCTAACCCTAACCCTAACCCTAACCCTAACCCTAACCCTAACCCTAACCCTAACCCTAACCCTAACCCTAACCCTAACCCTAACCCTAACCCTAACCCTAACCCTAACCCTAACCCTAACCCTAACCCTAACCCTAACCCTAACCCTAACCCTAACCCTAACCCTAACCCTAACCCTAACCCTAACCCTAACCCTAACCCTAACCCTAACCCTAACCCTAACCCTAACCCTAACCCTAACCCTAACCCTAACCCTAACCCTAACCCTAACCCTAACCCTAACCCTAACCCTAACCCTAACCCTAACCCTAACCCTAACCCTAACCCTAACCCTAACCCTAACCCTAACCCTAACCCTAACCCTAACCCTAACCCTAACCCTAACCCTAACCCTAACCCTAACCCTAACCCTAACCCTAACCCTAACCCTAACCCTAACCCTAACCCTAACCCTAACCCTAACCCTAACCCTAACCCTAACCCTAACCCTAACCCTAACCCTAACCCTAACCCTAACCCTAACCCTAACCCTAACCCTAACCCTAACCCTAACCCTAACCCTAACCCTAACCCTAACCCTAACCCTAACCCTAACCCTAACCCTAACCCTAACCCTAACCCTAACCCTAACCCTAACCCTAACCCTAACCCTAACCCTAACCCTAACCCTAACCCTAACCCTAACCCTAACCCTAACCCTAACCCTAACCCTAACCCTAACCCTAACCCTAACCCTAACCCTAACCCTAACCCTAACCCTAACCCTAACCCTAACCCTAACCCTAACCCTAACCCTAACCCTAACCCTAACCCTAACCCTAACCCTAACCCTAACCCTAACCCTAACCCTAACCCTAACCCTAACCCTAACCCTAACCCTAACCCTAACCCTAACCCTAACCCTAACCCTAACCCTAACCCTAACCCTAACCCTAACCCTAACCCTAACCCTAACCCTAACCCTAACCCTAACCCTAACCCTAACCCTAACCCTAACCCTAACCCTAACCCTAACCCTAACCCTAACCCTAACCCTAACCCTAACCCTAACCCTAACCCTAACCCTAACCCTAACCCTAACCCTAACCCTAACCCTAACCCTAACCCTAACCCTAACCCTAACCCTAACCCTAACCCTAACCCTAACCCTAACCCTAACCCTAACCCTAACCCTAACCCTAACCCTAACCCTAACCCTAACCCTAACCCTAACCCTAACCCTAACCCTAACCCTAACCCTAACCCTAACCCTAACCCTAACCCTAACCCTAACCCTAACCCTAACCCTAACCCTAACCCTAACCCTAACCCTAACCCTAACCCTAACCCTAACCCTAACCCTAACCCTAACCCTAACCCTAACCCTAACCCTAACCCTAACCCTAACCCTAACCCTAACCCTAACCCTAACCCTAACCCTAACCCTAACCCTAACCCTAACCCTAACCCTAACCCTAACCCTAACCCTAACCCTAACCCTAACCCTAACCCTAACCCTAACCCTAACCCTAACCCTAACCCTAACCCTAACCCTAACCCTAACCCTAACCCTAACCCTAACCCTAACCCTAACCCTAACCCTAACCCTAACCCTAACCCTAACCCTAACCCTAACCCTAACCCTAACCCTAACCCTAACCCTAACCCTAACCCTAACCCTAACCCTAAC